>NW_009711004.1:71762-85721 GCF_000703405.1 Apaloderma vittatum | reverse complement strand
AACATAAACCATTTAAAAATCTTTCTTAAAGTCCTTGTGGTGGCACTTGGAGTAAGCTTTTAGCTGACTACTCTCTGCTCATGGGTGCAGCGATCCGAGCGTTCGAAGGCTCTGTAAACAGCGACAGCCAAGGTGTCGCCTTTTTTGATTCGCGTGGAAGAATTGAACTTGCTTTCTGTTGTGGCCACACGGGAAGAGCGACCTTTGGGGTTGCTTCGGGAGAGCCGAGGGCTGCCCGTGGCCCTGGCATGCTCAGTATTGTTATAAAATGTTTTGCTTACACTGTCACGTTCCTCCCAAAGCGATTAAAGCTTTTTTTTGCTGGCATTCAGCAGAGTTCCAGCTCACCCCGGAGCAGAGCGCGGTCGCTGCTGTGTTGGTGTTACTGGGAAGTAACTGGAAATCCAGAGGTTTTCTCGCCCAAGGTCACGGTGACAGCGATGGTGCCAGAGCGGCAGGTTCCTGAGTCACGGTCATGTGTTGGAACTACAAGACCATCGCTCCTCCTCGTATGTAACTTCGGTAAATATAGACGCAGCCCAAGCTCTTCCCTGAGTCAAGAGAGGATTCAAGAAGCGACAACGGGGCTTAACCCCTTCCCACGCCAAACCCAACGGCGCTGCCCAGGGCAGAAAACTCAGCAAGCAACACCTTTCTGCAGGGGGGAGATTGGAAAGGTTTGGTCCAAAAAAAAAATTTCCACTGGCTGCGGGAGGCAGAGAGCTGCGTGAGTCAGCTTTTTCGGAACCTGATGTGTGTACTTTGCCTGTTTATTCCCAGCACAGTCAGTACCGAGGGAGTCGTGTTACGCAGCGGGCTCAGTGTTTATTAACCAGCTGGGGAGCTGATCTAAGAATAACTTTTTTTTTGTTTGTTTTGTTGGCAGTGTGGTTATTTTTTTATTTTTGTTTTCCTTAGCGCAGTCAGCAGCCCAAGGTGGAAACTGCAGGGAAAAGGGGACAGAAAGGGTTTTCCCCAGCAAATTGCGGGAGTACATAAACACACGACTGTTATCGCCTTCCCCCCGTGAAGAGCCACATCTGAAATAGAAAATCGCTCAGATGAAAGCTTTAAGGGAAGCAAATTGCTCTGCCTCAAAAGTGGAGCAGCTCAGCAGCCAGCCCTCCTGTCCCTGCTTGGGGTGCTGCAATTATTTGAACTTCAGGGATTTCGATGCCAGCGTTCCGATGCCTCTGAACCAAAATTTTTATACGGAGAGGTATTTGCTTCCTTGCATTCCCCTTCGTGGTAGGTTGTTTTCTTTTTAGGGAATTTTTGGAGCGTTTCCTCTCTGCTCTCTTCATTTGCTCACCTCATCCTCGGTGGTTCAGCCACGGTGCATGAAAGCCACGCGTTTCCAGCGTGACTGCATGTGACCGTAATTACTTTGTGTACCTATTTAGATGCTCGGGCACAGAAAAAAGTCCTTTTGACAGATGAATAGATGCAATACTTCTAATCAGCTGACTTGTCTGAAAAGCAGTGGAGTGCTGTGATTTATTCTGGCAGTTGTTTTGGGAGGTTTTTTAGGCTACCACGTACTTACACGTGAACTTAGTACCTGCAGAAATATAAAAACATGGGTTTTTCTCACCTTTTTTTTCTCCCCTTTCCATTATGGTTTTAAAACGAGTACCGACTAAGTTATGTCTCCATCTGGTTTGAAGCATTTGTTGCTGTGTAATAATTGTGAAACGTGTTTATGTAGGTGATGTTTGTTGTCTTCAGTGGGCTCAGTATTGCAGTCCTTTCCCAAGGCTACCAGTGAGAACCCGGCAGCTCCTCTGGCTTAGGGAGAGCACTGATCCTCCCGAATTCCCTTGTTTTGATGACAGCTGAATAGCAGAAACCCTCCAGCAGCTGCTATTTAAGTCTTCGTATGTTTTTTTTCTTTTTTTTCCCTTCATTTATAACTTAATGCTCTATTTATTCTGATAGGGTTTAGATACTAAAGCAAATTTAACACTAGACTGCGTCGTCTTGCGTTTGCCTCTCGGCCCTGCTAGTGTCAGAAATGACATCTGTTATCGGGGAGGTGGCTGTCTTTGGCACCGCAGTGAAAAGTGCCTGCTTTACGCTCTTTCTGCTAAAACTTGCCGGTTTTTAGGCTGTAGTGATAGCCACGCTTCCTTTCTTTCATATTTCTTTTCGCTCGGATGATTGAAAGAAGGCTCAGGCTGTTTTGGAGGTGGGCAAGGACTTTGCGGGTAGCATGGAAGTTCCCTCTGTCTTCAGCTTGGTTCTGTTGCACCCAAGTTAAGCCTGAAGAAAACGTATTTTCATGGGCCTGGAGAAGGGGGAGAACAGCGGAAGTTTCCTTTGCATTTTGCTGAGATGCCGTGGGAGCAGCAGTTGGGACCGTCGGGGATCAGGTCTGTTCTCCTGAGCTGCAGAGCTGGAGGCACACGGAGCTGATGGTCAACTGGCCTGTTCGCATGTGAGTGCCGAGAATATTTGGCGGCACAGTCACCTGCTCGCCGTGAAGAGGAGCAGCAGCACCCTCTGCAAGGCACCTGGACTGGCACGGACGGGGTGAAACCTTAATCTTGCGTCGAGCAGAGATCCCAAATGCAGAAAGCGAGCGGCAAGATGCCACAGGACAACTGGCTGTGGACAACGAGGGATCAAAGCTTCCCCGCCTCTCGTTAGCGCTCGATGGTTCTGCGCCGTGCTGCGATCGCTCGTTTTGTTTATTATGCAGCATCGACACGAGCAGCTCGAGCGGAATCGCACTTGTCAAATAAAAGGGGGAAATATTTGATGCTGCATCTGACATCTCAAAAAAAAAAAAAAATTAGAAGGCTTCTTGCAAATTGGTTGTGAACATGAATTCGAGATTTTGCCAGTGGTAAGAAGGGAGGGAAGCGCTGGTTGGAAAGAGGATTTAGTCCAAACGAGCTCCTGGAGAGGAGGGGCAGTGGAAACCTGCCCTGCTTACCTGCCAGAGGTTGCTGCTTCCATAGCAGGAGCCAATTAAAACATTTAATTGCTCTTGAACCAGAGTCTTGCTTGCTGCATTGATATAAACTACTGCAGAACAGCGTTCTTTAGTTAAATATTCTGCCAAGTGTGCTTTAGCGTCCTCAGGCACAGCAAAGATCTCGTCATGTACTTGGAGCCGTCCGTTTTTATCATCTCTCTGACCCAGAAAGAATTTGTGAAAATCAGGTGCGGAAGCTAACAGAACGTCCTGAAGATAACAGAACGTCCTGTGCGGTAGGGAAGCTGTCCTGGAGTGTTTGTGTATTCCTGTTTAAGTTTTGCTCTTTAATGATCGATTTGAGTGTGGTCCCACAGCCGGAACAGGAGGTGTTGCCAGCAGTAGGTGCTGGGGACGGGACTGTGCTCAATCCCCTCTCCCCCTGTTACTGTGTTTTGTTTTGGCTTTTTTTTTTTTTTTCACCTCCCTGACACTGAAAAATTCTTTGGTCAGATTGTCTCTGAACTGTGTTTTCATTTATCCTTCATTGCATTTCGATCCGCAGCAGATTAGGTGGGGATTTTATGTCTAAGGATGCAAAAGATGAAAAAAAGAAGAGCACAGAGACCCCAACTTGTCCCCTAGATGCTCTGCAAGGTCCAGGACGCTGCTCAGCGTGCGCTGGTGGTGGTAGATGCCTTTCAGCCATCAGAGGTGCTGGGTGCTCTTCCAAAATCAGACCTGGTTTTGCTCCAAAACCATCCTACTCTTGCTCATGTTGGAAGGGCTGAAGAGGCTGAGCTGTGGGTACGCTCCGTGACTCGGCTGTGGGACTCAGCCTGGGAGGTGAGCAGGAAAGGCATGCAGCGACATCCTGTTACGTCAGCTTTATTTGGTAAGAAAAGCTCCTAAATTGCTTTCTTTCCCTTACGAGCATACATCTTCCATCTTGTATGGACTGGTTGGCTCTTCCTTGAAGGCCAGAACATTCTGATTATACTTGGCGTAGTTTGCTAAATTCAGATTTGGAAGTTTTGCAGTGTTCAGGACTCAGTTTCTTTCCAGAAACAGCACGTTTTGTTTTACATCGCTCCTAAAACAGAGCTTCAGGCTTTGTTCTGGATCGCCTCTTTCGACAGCTGAAGTTTCCTAAGTTTCATTTCTCTTTCTTTAATGCCAACTGGTTTGGCTTACCAACTGTAGCGCAGTTTTCTTGTTTGAGAACTTAATTATTCAAATCCAGTGGAGCACAGTTCAAATCCAAGATACCCTGAAATGTGCCTGAGGGCTGGTGCAGTGAGACGGTTTCTCTCAGTACCACGTTACGAACCGTAACGGTTCTCTTTCTCCATTAGACCTGCTCTTGAATTTTCACGCAAGGGCCACAAAATACAAAGACAAGGAGGGATTCTTGTGGTGTGAATATATCGTAAATCTGCGTATAGAGAGGTGGCGCCGTGTTTTTAAGCAGATCCTCTCACACAATCTGCAAAGAGAGCCTGGACCTTCTCCAGAGGAGACCCAAGAACTGATAAACCCCTTTATTCATCAAGTAAATCAAATTTTTCATAGCCAGGAGGTGAGTAGGGGCTGGGGCTGCTGTTAGTAACGCTGATATCCAGGCCTGGCACCACGGGGGACAAATGGTGAGGGGGGAAGAGCCGAGGAGCTGGAGAAGAGGTCTGTGACGGAGTTGTGCAGGAGCTCCAGGGCGGCGCGTAGAATTGGGGCTAATTCCTCTTAAAAGCCAAGGCTGTCGCAGGCTAGTGGCTGGGTTTCATGCCACTACAACAATCAACTATTATTAAAAAAAAACCCCTAAAGTGAGTTACACTTGTTCAAAAAAAAAAGGAAAAAGGTGCTTTAAGAAGTTTTTTCTAAATGTCTCGTTAAAATGGGGAATCTGTGTAACTTTCCAGCTCCGGTTTATTGTTACCTTGGGCAAATAACATGAGGGAGAGCATCTGGTGGTGTAAATTGTTAGAGCCTGTTGAAATCAGTGGAACTATGAAAAATTTACACAGCTCGTGGTCTGCCTTACATCTGTAACGATTGCCGGCCGTTGCGATGTGTCGCAGACGCTTTACAGCAGCAGTGCCTTGGACTGAATGCGTTCGAGCTTGTTTCTTCTTGTCTGTCTTATTTTGGAGGGGTTTTCGGTGATACCTACAGTTCCAGCTTTCATTGGAAACCGGTTCAGAGGAGGCTTTTGGAAAGTCCTTGCATAGCGTTGACGAGTCTGTTGGCTCCTTAGTGGAGGCACCTTTCTCCGTTGCCATCGCCTCCGTCATCGTTGTCTCCATCAGCAGCCTGTCGGATAACGTGTGCGTTCCCGCCTTTTTGGGATGAATCGTTTGATACGCTTGTTTAATTATTTACTTTTCTTGTCCCCTGGCAGGCTCCTTACCCCTCAGGACAGAATGCAGCTCCAACCACGTTGGTGTACCCTCAAGCCCCTCAAACAATGAACACCCAGCCTCAGACCCGCTCGCCGGTAAGGGAGCCCGCGTTGGCATTATCTCACGTTCTTTCTTCCTCGTTCGTGCGTTTCTCTGTGTGTACGTGTGTGTCTACAGCCCTTGGCCGGTTCTCTGGAAAGCGTGTTTTACCGAACTGGAAGCACGTTCCAAATGGCGAATCTTGATTGAATTTTTCAGACATTGTCCTGGTAGGATAATGTTCCTTTTAAAGTTGTTTGTCAGAAGAGAAGCGATGGAGGGGTTCTCATCTCCGCTCAAATAACACAATTTATTTTTAGCATGGCTTTCAGATTCACTTCATTTTAGAGTTTAGATTCATTACTGGAATCTTTCTCTTCATTTTTTTTTTTTTCTTTAAGGAAGTATTTGGTGAAGTGATAGACCAGAGTTCAGTAAACAAAAGCGATTCTCTACAGCAGTGCTCAGTCTCCAGCGGCCTCTGGGAGTTCCTTCCGAATCGGTGCCGCTGGCTCAGTTCTAACCATTCACTGCCCAGCACCCTGGAGGTGCTCAGGTGTTTAACATAACGTGAAGCTTCTGTGTACCCAGATCTTTTTTGTGGTAAGCCCCTTTTCCATCCAACTTGAGGCTCGCTTGTCCTCCGTAATTTTTTTGCGTGTGTGCGTACTGTGACGCCGCTCCGCTCCTGTAGGACTTTGGTTCCCCAAACCAGGTTCTTTTTGGGGAACCTCTGCTCGTAGGCACTAGGAGACCCTGCTGGGGCGTCAGATGCTTCTGGAGGCGCGCTAACGTCCCCTCACCATGGCTCAAGCCTCAGCTGGCCAGGGAAGCAGCAATCCTTGCACCTCTTGCAAACCCATGTCGGCGTTGTAACACTTCCAGGTTCCCTGTAAAACCACCGCACCGTTCCCAGCACTCTTCTCTTTTTAGAGTAAGATGAACGCTGCTGAATTGTGGCGACCGAAAGCCTCCGAGACACAAGTCTTCTGTTTGTCCATATAACAGGTATATCCACATGTACACACGCTCACAGGGCAGCTTTCCCTGCTGCTGGAGGTTTTTGCCTCCAAGGGCTTTGCCAGGAGGGTTAGTTCGTTGAACCAATTAACACCAGTTTTGATGACTTTTCTGTGATGCGGATTTGTAACCGGATCCCTCCCCACCTCCTTCGCCCCCCCGATCGGTAATGCAGGATACCGATGGTAAACCCCTCTTTTCTCAGTAAGTATGATCATCTTCTTTATCATTAATTGTTGAAAAGCGCAAATAACTTGATATGGTTAGAACTGGAGCAAAAACCTGACTGAAGAGCTGCATCTCTAAACCAGTTTTTTTGACAGCCCAGCAGAACAGTGCCAATACATTGCACAGACAACTGGAAGAGGAGGAAGGTTTTGGAACAGAGTCCGGTTTACAGGTCCCTGGCTGGAAGAGGCTGGATAAAATACTGCATTGTAAGCAATATAACAAACTGTACTCCTTCTTGCAGGCGATTGTGCCGATGGCACTGTTTTTATTTCTTCCTTTCTTTCTTTCTTATTATTAATTTTTTATTTTTATTTTTTTTTACCACATCTTTTTTTTGTTGGCTGATCTACAGAAACGCACTGATTTTGCTTCTTTGCTAAAAGCATGAGCTCTCCCGTGGCAGTTTCTGCCGGGTTAAGTGGGCGACGCAAGGTCCAAAGTCGAGTCGCAGCTGGGAGGGTCTGACCCTGGCGTAGGACAGAGCCAGGTTTTGGGTTTGCTGCTCAACAGATAACGCCTGCAGGAAATTTGGCCGGAGGATTTGTCAGATTCTAAGGTTTTGGCCCCGTTATTGAGGAGGCATCGAGGAAGACTTTGTCTGCAGTTGTCAGCCGTTTTTCTCTGTATTTTTTTCAAACTCTCCTGTGTGCAGTCATTGCCATCTGCTCTGCTAGTGACCATTTCCACGCCCATTACTAAAAGCCGCACCCATTGCATCTCATCCCACCTCCCCACCCCGAAACAAATGCAAGCCTAGCCCCGTCCTGAACTACTCTTGCATTTTGTTCTGGGCTCCAGTTCCTATTTTTAGTATTATTTTGTAAGTAGTACTTTTTAATTTCTTTTTTTTAGCTGTCTTTTTTATTTTTTTATTTTTTTTTGTGGGGAGGGGAGGGTGAAGAGGGGACGAGGAAGGCGGCAGGATGTCTTCGCCATCCCTGGGCTTCCATAGCGCAGTTCCATCGGTCCTGCAGCCGGTGCGGCTGGGGGGGCAGGCAGGCTGTCGATCCTAACGCCGCTTTCTTGAGCGGCCGGAGCTTCCTCCGTCCCGTTTCTGCATCCGAGGGCCGTTGGCAATTGCACGATTCAGGCTTTTCTGTTCCTTCCAGGACGGCTGCCTCTGCAATCCAGCCGGCTTCACGTTTTCCCCCCGTTAGCATCGTAGTGTCGCTCCGCTAGCGAGAGTTTCAAAGGGCAGCTCCAGCTGGGGGAAAGCAAAGGAAATCAGAGTCGCTCAGCGCTGCTGGAAATGATCTGGTTAGCTCTTACCGATGCCAGCCCCGAGCGCCAGGTGATTTTAACGCAAACTGTCCTGTTCGAGGAGGTCTGCCAAAAAAATCCCCCACCAACCAACCCCAGGTGTGATCAGAGGGGATTGTTGGAGCCATCCAGAGAGGCTTGAGGCTCGACAGCAGCAGCAGGAGTGTGGGTGGCTGAAATGTTGGACCCGGGTTTCGTAAAGAAGTTTTCCTTTCTGTCTGCTGCCTTCGTCGGACAGAGAAAAAACCAAACCCAACGTGTCTTATTTTAATCCAAGCCAGCAGTGACTACAGTTTGTTCTGTTGCTTACAGCTACTCATAGGAATAAATCCGATCAACCTGAATTATTTTTAAAAAAATTTTTTAAAACAATAAATTAATAGCCAGTGGTGACCAGTGCAAAATAGATTAGGGTATTTTTCACTGACTTTGAGGTTTTGCTTTATTTCTCTCGTTTTGTTTTGTCTTGTAATACATATTACTTTTCACCATACTTCAGCTTGCTGAGATGTAAGCTTCCAGCTCTTGTTTTAAACACGGCGAGAATGAATCTTTCCTGTGGAACAGTGATAAGAGAGATACTTCGGCCCCGAAATTAAGCGATGCAAATTTTTTTTCACCCCATCATTTTCTTCTTGATTAATGCTTTTTCGTTGGTGTTTAACATGGAGGAGTGCGTAGCCCCGCTGGAAAGGGTTGTATCAGCCCTTCCAGGGTAAGCTCTGTGTCCCCTTTTCTCCAATACGAGACATTTGAACTGTTTTTGAGGAGTTCTTCCTTTAGGAAAATAGGGACTTGAAGCGCGTTCACCTCCCGAGAGGCATCCGGGCGCCCGTTTTGCGTCGCTGTAGGAGCCATCGGCAGAGCCGCTGTCCTCTTCGCACCCCGAGCCCTGGGAGGATGCCGGGACTCTTGGAGAGCATCTGTCCTGCCGTCGCTGTGAAAACAGAAATTGTAGCTCCTTTAGTCTTACGAGATGATCGTGGCTTTGCTTTTTGCCCTTTAATGTAAGGCTCAGGGAAAGTTTTCAAGGGTGGGAAAGCTCTCCCATGTGTGAATCAGTGCAGCTCATTCTTTCTGAACTTTTGCGCTAGAAATAGTCCGTGTGTGCGTGTTTTCTCATTTTCTGAAGGTTTTTATGACTTCTCATCTGAGTGTCGCAAGGAGATGAAAGTAGAAGGAATATATAAACACCAGTGTTATTAGTAGACTAGTTCTTGGAAATCTTCAGTATAGGCAATTAAAATGTTTATAAAGGAGAAAATCAGCTGGGCCAGGGAATATTTATACTTTGTTTCTCGTGTTTGATGGCATTAAAATAGCTGGCAGGTAGGGCTGCAAGGGAACCCTGGTCCACTTTTTCTTACTGAAACATCTTTTATCAAGAAAATCAGTCATTAGTAGCCAGTTTTGATCACTTTTCTACTGAGTCCACGTAGTGTGACTTAGCAGAGGTGCACCGTACCGGGTGCTTTGGCACGTGTTTTCGGTTACTGAGCCATCACAACCAGCAACAGGTAGAGGCGTGTGGTGGGTGAAAAGCCACCACAGGATCCGGTTTCATTTGCTCCGTTTAATTATCGGAGCTGTTATGAACTGATCTGTCTGCTCTCATCGTGGAGCTCTGCTGTAAATGCCTAACTCAGCTTCTGCAGGAGGATACCTTGTCATCTTTATTTCGATTTTCCATGTCTTGCATTCATTTTTATTTCAATTTTAACAACCAGTTACTTATCAGAAAATGCTTTTAATGTTTACGGAGCAGGCTCAATTCTGATTCCTTTCCTCCGTGTGTAACCCGAGTGGGTGGGAAGTGATTTAGTAACCTGAGCTCAGGGCTGGGAACCGGGAACCTCCATCCAAGCTCTCCTGGGGACGCCACAGTTTAACCCGTCTCCTTCGCTTTCAGGTGGGGGTGAGGGTTATATCACAACAAAGAAGCTGAAAAGGAAATTGCACCGTGTGTACGTGCAGAGATTTGCTGCTCTTTGCCTTGCAGGGAGCTCCCCGCGGTCCCCTCGCCGGCAGGACACTAGCTGTGCCTACCTGGCTCTTCCCTGCTCTCCAGCCATGAGTCTCCACCCTCCGCTCCCACCAAATATGTGGAACGGCTCAGAGTCCAGCTGCTTTTAACCATTTTGCCTCCACCTTCCAAGAGTTTCAGCTCTGTGCTACTGCTTTGGTTTAAGTTGGTTTGGGTTTTTTTTGGTTTTATGTTGTTGGTTGTTGGGTTTTTTCGGTTGTTCCCAGGCAGGATGAGGAGCACCTGCATTCATACACCCTAGAGTGCCTGTAAAATAATGAGCAGCTTTGGCCGTTGATCTCCCGGCTCTGGAGCCGCACACTTCCCCCCGTGAGCGGTGTTCAGTCGTGATATCTCAGTACCTGTCTGTCACTGTCCTGCAGCAAAGCTTTTGACTGTTCTGTGGTTTTGTTTTCAGTTGTTGTTGTTTTCTTTTCATTTGTTTTGTTGTGGTTTTTTTTTCTTGTGGGTTCATTTTGCATAGAGTGTGACATTTTGGTTTCGTTGTGGTGTTTCTGACTCTTTGTGCCTTTCCTTTTGTGTTTGTTTCTCCCGCCTTTCCTCAGTTTGCAGCGGGGCCTCGACCTGCCCATCACCAGGTACAGTACCCTGCCCCTTCGTTATCACCCTAAACTAATTGCCTGGGGGAGGCGGGTGGTTGGAAGCGATTCACCCACTAACTCACAGCGAAGGCTTCGGAAACCAGCCCCGTTAGTAGATACTAGCACGTGCATAACCCCGCTAACAAGCTGCCTGCAACGCAGAGTAACGCTTCTAATTCTTGACCGGTGTCGCCGCACTCATTAACCACCTCGCTTAATGCCGTTGCCCTACGAAAGGAGAACCTGTAGAGATCCTTGCCAGGTATCGGTGAGATTCACTTGCCTTTTCGAGCCGCGATGTTTCCCAAACTGGGCCATGGATGAAGTTGCCCGAGCTGAAGATGTCAGCGAGGATCGGGTATTCCCATCCCTGAGAAAATCCTATTTTTCACTCTCGGATGGCTTGCCAAGTTGTACGTTTCCTGTGTGATGCTCGTGGTTATCTGTTATCGTTGCATTGCTTGATGTTGGTTTTACTCGCCCCGTGAAAGCCAGACCTTTAGGAATCTTTGTAGTGCTTCTGTTGCATGACTTGAACTTTGTAAGGAACCACTTAATTAAGAAGAATGAAAATCAGGAATAGCTCTGGCTCACAAAACTCCTGGCCAGTGGTTCTTAGGATGGCAGAAATACCCAGAGGAGCTCTTCAGCGTCGAGACAGATGCTCAGGTCCCTTCTCTCTTAGTCAAGGTGTCTGAAGTTGTCTTTTTTTGTCAACTCCTACATTCATCTTTCCCAAATCCCTTTTTCCTTGGGGACTGATCTCACTTCTTCCTGTAGCTTTCGAGGGGTCAGAGATGGCATTGATGGCCAAAATAGAGGAGGAGAGGCATGGTGAGTGCAGGAAAGCTCTCCCGGTTTGTTGTTTCCATATCGCTCCTCCTTCTCTTGGCTGGGCAGGAACTGGTTTGTTTCCACCAAGTTAATAGGAGGAAAAAAAAAAATCCCGTTAACTGCAGTGATGCCAGGACAGGGCCTTGAGTCATGGAGGGTTTGTTCCAGGAGAATTATTTTGTTCTCACTTCACTCCTGTCAGTCTGAGCAGTTTAATACTGTAGAGATGAGCACTTCTGGGAAAGCGCTGTCTCGGGAGAGCAGGTAAGTGTGTTCAGTGGGCACAGACACCCCGAAAAGCTTTGTTCCTTCCACCTCGCAGAGCAGCACGGAGACAGGCATCCTTCCAGAGCAGGACAAAAGGAAAAAAAAGGCTTAAAACGTAGGATGAGGTGGTTTTACTTGTTTGCTCGCAGGCGAATGTCATGTGAGAGAGAGGAACGATTTTTGTGCGTGGCGAGGGATCACACTGACAGGCGACGGCGGAGGAATGTTTGCAGGATGACTGGGCAGCGGAGGGAACGACGGAATTAGTCTCTTGTTTAGATACTTTTGTTCTTGACCTTAACTCCAAGTCTGTGTTTATATTGCCTGACACCGAAAACGCATGGCTGTTGAGCAGCTTGTTAGTTCTTTCCCAGGTTGTTATGAAGGCAAATTATATATTCAGTGTGAGCCGGTTAATGTTCTCATTAAAATGACCAAGCGCCCTGCGAGCAGATTTAGGACCATGAGATTTTGGAGCAGCCTCAGGCAAAACTATTTCAGGGTTTGCTGGCATGACTCTACCTCCAATCTGTCACAACTTGATTTGAAACTTTCTTTTGGACCCAGTTATGACCCTGCCTGCAGGTTAAAACTTGTAATTTCCAAGTGTTTTCCCGATTTTTATCTCTCCATATTTTGCTGCATTGCAGTTAGATTTTTGACTCAGTTACCTTCTAAATCTGCTTATAATTATCTGAGAGAAGCTGTCACCATGAGAAAAACACTCCAAGGCTTTCTTCACGATTGTATCTGTCATGTGTTGGATCAGGACAGGCACAGAGAAACCGGAGCTATCGATGAGCTGTTTATTTCTTTTAATCTCTGCCTGGGCTGCGAGTTGGGGTTGGAGAGGGGGATTTTTGTCACTGCCCCGAGCAGGAGGGTCATGGCTGCCGAGGGGAGTTCATCACCAAACTCAAGACTTAGACGTTGGAGACCAACATCAGTCGTTATTCTCATGTGGGAAACTTTTAATCCGCATAAATTGCATAACATAAGCGGTAGCCTTCAAGACCAAGATTTTGTAACCTAAAAAGTACGAAATAAGTCAATCGACCGTAGCGGTGGTAGTAATTTTTGCAACAACATTATGTGCGCTTCTAAGAAATGAGGTTTGCAAGATCCCAGTGAGATTTTATTAACATACGCCTCGTATTGATTCCCTGTCTTTCTCAGTCAAAGGATGGGTTGTTCTTTAATGGTGTTTCCTGCAATTATTAGATCTTTCACGTACTCAAATCAACATGATCGAAGCACCTGAAGTGGACTGGCAGCTCCGCAGTCTGGCGATGGGTTGTGTGGTGGGAACACCTGCCCAGGTAGCCCCAAGGCAGCTGGTGCAATGGAAGGTGTAATTAAAGCCCCTAAGAGAGACGATATAACGGAGGGATTTAGGAGGCTCTGCTGATTGTGGCTGGAGTCAGGTGGAACTAACTGCAGTGGTTCCCATGAAAAGCTAAACGCGCATCAGTAATCCCTCGTTCATGCTGGCAACGGGGCTGGCTGAGAAACCAACAAAAAGTCTTACTTTGTAGGAAAAAGGAAATGGGAGCCCTCTGAAGTGTTTTTAAACCCACCGTCACCTGGGGTTTTCTCGAAAGGCCGTAGCAGACTTGGCTACTGCCCTGCCTGGCTTTGCTGCTGTTTCCCGCTTTATGCACGAGCGTCTGCTTTTCTTTTTGAAGTGAGGCTCTCGAATCACTTTGTTGCTTCCGAGCCTCGTGAAGCACAATTAAAAATAGCAGTTTTCTTCTAATCTCAAGTCCAAAGTGTAGAATAACCCTTAATTTAAAGAAGTGACTTTGGGAGCGTATTTATTTTTGAAATGGATGCTCAGAAGAGGCCAGTGTAATTAAAAACAGAAATAAGAACCAGTGTAAACTGAAATGTCATAGTTCCCTTTCTGACTTAGAATTGTATTTGAGATTAGTTTACTGGTTATGGCAGACTAATTTAGTTTGAGGTTGCTGGTGCAGTTTGTTCCAGTTTTAGCTTGGGGTTACTCGAGTTCTTCTGGGTACAGCTTATACAACAGAAAGCTGGGTTTGGCCCTGCACTGCTGTTCAAAAGCCTTGTGATTTGGAGAGGTTGGGAATTTTCTCCCTGTGCGGACTCAAAACTACCCCTTTTGGAGCACCTCGAGTTCGGAAAACGATCGGAAACAGCCGCCACGGCCCCTTCTCAGTGTTCATCCGTGAGCGTGGGGAGGAGTCACCAGTTTTAAATGCCATGCTTGACACAAAAAAGTCTGTTTCCCCCCCTATTTTATCATTCAGTAAAACTGGGGAAGTCCGAGGCGGGGGGAAACGGATTCTTGCGTTGTGCCCCCAGGGCTGCCCGGCTGGCAGCCGCTGGGGGGGCGCG
>NW_009711004.1:49817-71628 GCF_000703405.1 Apaloderma vittatum | reverse complement strand
CGTCTGTGAGTGGGCACGGTTCCTGCTGCGTTGAGTGGGAGGTGCCTTCTCGTCCTCTGCCCGGTCGGGGTGAGGTTGTCCTGGCAGCCTTCTCGGTGTGACCAGACAGAAAAACCAACGAGGGGGCTGCCTGGGGCTATGAGAAGCTTAACTGAAGCGAGGAGCCTGGGTGTGCGATGCGATTCTGTAGTGTTGGCCACAACTTGTTGAACTTTCCTTTTGCGTCTTTTCTCCGCAACCTTTGCGGGGCTTCGTGAACCCATCGCAGCTGCCAGCCTTGAGCCAATTTAAACTTGATCGGATTTAAACTGAAGAAGAGTGGGTTCAGATTGGACCTTCGGAAGAAATTCTTCAGTCCAAGGGCAGCAAGACTCTGGAATAGGTTGCCCAGAGAGGCTGTGGATCCCTGGAGATGTTCAAGGCCAGAAATCCATATGGAGGTGCACGCTCTAAGTGGCGGGTTGGTGGAAGCCTTGAGCAACCTGGGCTAGTTAAGGGCGTCCCTGCCCATGGCAGGGGGTTGGATGAGATGATCTCTAAGGTCCCTTCTGACCTAAGACATTCTGTGATTAGGAAAAAAACCAGATGTCTGTCCACGTTGTGTTTGATGGGCGAAGCTTCGCAGAGGTTGTTTTCAGTCCTCTTACCACAATTTTATTTTTCGGTGAAGCTTTTAGCATAGGGAAGGAGTGCTCCTCAGACATTTCGCTGGAATTGATGGCTTAGAAATCTACAGAGTAAATAGAAAATCAATTAAAATGCATTGGTAGCTTTCAGAAGGAGGTCAGTGCTTTCTTTGATCATTGATGTTTCTCGATGGCAGTTTCTTACCTGGCTGGCCTTCATCAGACTTTTGACACGGGGTCACACAGAAAGAAAATTAAGGTGGAGAAGATGATGGTTAATAAAAGGATATCAGGACGTGTATATGTAAGGAGTGATTGAGTAGTGAACTGCAGGGGAGTGCTGAGAGGGGTAGCACAGAAGCTTAGTAGTGGATTTCCTTAATATTAGTGTTAATTGCTCTGGCACAATTAGCAGGTATGTGTCTGCAGCAAATGAGTACAAAGCTAGAAACTGGGATTAGCACGGGAATGCTGAGCAAGGGGGAGCGGCGTGGTGGAGCAAGGCGTGATCCAGCCTTGCTGGGCTCCAGCCCTGACACTTCAGCGCCAAGGAGAAGGTTTGATTTATATAAAGGAGGAGCTGAAACCACCGGGGCAGAGCGATCTGTAGATAAACCACAGAAGCTATTTCCAGTTGAGGTAGGGAGTTACTGGGAGCTGCAGGGTTGGGCAGTAACTGGGGAAGCCCTGTCTAGAGCATGTGCGCAATTCGGCTTTTTTTTTTTGTTTTTCCCGAAAGGCTTCCCTGAGCAGGTAAATGAGGGAGGGGCTGCTGAGATGATGAGAGCTTATTAAATGAGCAGGCTAAACGAGCCGAGCTTGAGGCAGCCGACCAAAGTGCTCTCTGAGAGGGTTTGAGTTGTGCTTTTCTCTAAGTGCATCGGAGGGAGGTAACAGATAAAGGGTGAGACTCTGACTTGAGGACCACGGCTCAGGTCCTCACCGGTTGCTGAACAACCGTGGAGCGTGTTTCGCACTCGTTTGACCGCCACTGGATGTAGCAGGACTTAATTTTGGAAGGAAGTAGCCAGGGAAGGGTTGGTGTAACGCAGGGTGTCTGTGGGAAGCCTTGCTGGGGCCCGGAGTACCTTCCTTCTGGTCCCGAGCAGATCCTGTACGTGCTCCACTCCAAACCCTGCACTTATTAGAAGAAACAGAGACAAAATATCTTAGATTTTCATCTCCTGGTGTTCTCCCCTGGGATATCATTAGCATTACTTGAAAATGTTTTCTGTGCAGGCATCCGTTTGACCTAGCGAGATGAATTCTTTAGCAAATCGAGTCAGAATAGTTAAACGTTTCAAAGAATGACTTTGGGTATTGCCAAGCTTAGCTTTGGAGGGACAGGAACAAGGATGAAGCATAAAACAGTTCACCAACCAGATGAAACTTGTTTTGAACGGTAAAACCAACCTACAGATCAGATGCACGGTGCCCCGAGCGAACTAGATTTTCCTGAGAATTTTAGTTTTACTTTCAGGAAGCAGAGTGGCTGGAAGCAGTTCAGACTCTGCCAGAGAGATACTTGATTGGAACTTGCAAAAGCTTCCAGTGCTGAAAATAACAGATCTGCTTTTCTTCTCACTGTCTCCATCTTCCTTGTAGTAATGAAATCCTCTTTTTTTCTCCATGTCCGGACTGGAGCTACCTCGGTGATGGTGCAGGCTGTATAAGAGTGTTTTTGAGACCTTGGGGTTTTTTTTAACATTGAGTTTCTTCGCTGGTGGTCCTCCTTCTGCTGTAGAATTGCTTAGCACTGCCCTGGCGACGTTTACTACTTGATGGAAGCACAAACTCCTGCAACACACAACCCGTTTGGGTGGACCGAGTGTGCTTTAATTCCTTCAGAAATTAGAGAGATGGAGTTTCTTCAGCGTGTCACCCCGAGAGATAGCACCTCGGGATCTTTAGGGCACCAATTAGTGACAGAAAGGAGAAGCTGTCCACAAACCCAGGAGTTGCCAGTGTAAGTTTTGCCTTGATGGTTTCGGTGACGTTATTAGCAGGTTTTGTAGGGGCAGCAGAAACTTGAGGAGCAGGGTGGCTCACACCGGGGGAGGACCCCTGTCTCGTGCTCTCAAGGCTTTGCTGTGCTGCCCTGGGGATGCAGTTAGCGGCAGGAGAGATATGAGCTTTGCTGCAACCTCCAGCCCGTTTTCGCTCTGCGTGGATACAGAATTGTGGTGGCTGTTGGCTTTTCCCCCCCACCCTGCTCTGGGGAGACTCCTGCTGTAACCTGCTACCAGGTTAGGAGCAGTAATTATCCGGTGATTTGCAGGGAAAGAAGAAAGGACCTTCCCACTTTCTGGTATCTTTGGATATTGAAAACTTGCAGGCTCTAGTTATTCTCCCCAAAAATTCAGTGTCTGCCCTTGGTTCATGCAACACTTGTGCCTTTCCCCCATGTCGAGACAGCCACGGGGTTTATCTTAATGCGGGAGCGTGGTAACGTGTTGCTCTTCTGGTTTTCTTTCTGCACCTGCGCTACCAAACGTTTCTCCCCGAACAGCTGCCCCCTGGTTCGGGTCATGCATGGAGTGTGCCGCTCACAGTTCTTCATCCAGACTCATCTTAATGGTGTCTGGATTGATGTGCTCATCTTAATGGAATCTGGGTTTCTGAGTCATCCGTGGCTGTGGGGAACAACTTGGGTGTTGTGAAGTCTTCAGCAGCACCAGAATGACTATTTTAAGGTCACTATCGTGTCGAGTGTTGGGGCACCGCAGCTTCCCTCCACCCTACGCCATTCCTCCCGAACGCCGAGGCAGATAAGCCCAGCTCATCCCTTCATTCCTTCCTGGTTACCACTCTCTTCTCACCGCTCATGATTTAGTTACTCACAGACTATTTTACATCAATGCACTTCATCCATCAGCAGTCTTCGATGTGATCTATGATGACCTAATTACTATTATTTTTTTGCCCAACGGTTAAGTATGTGGCATTTCTTATCCTTTCAGTCTTGGTGCAGAAGCGGAGACCAAATCCATTATTTGAGCGAGGGTTTCTGCTTTGTCTGCTATCTCTGTATCGCTGAAAGAGACCAGAAAGGAAAAACGTTTGATGTTTTAGGAACAGAGTAAACAAAGTCTTTCTGTAGTATCATATTTCCTGCAGTTAATCATGATTTGGTTGGTTTGATTTGTTGTTGGTTTTTTTTTTTCTTGTTTTAAACTTTTATACTTCCATATAAAACTTTTCTAGAAGAATTGCTGACCCCTACCTTGGGATTCTGGTAGAAGAGTCCTTGGTAGCAGCTCAGTCCTTTTTTCCTTGCTGTGTCTGTCAGAGATTAGTCAAAGCGGGATAGAAAGACGAATGGAATTGTGTGCATTTAGGGTGCATGTTATATCCTATTCCTTCCTATTGATCTGTAAGCTGTTCCATTGGCTTTCTTTCTGTTTCCTGCTGCTTTCTTGCTTCGTTATTGAAGGGAGGATTCAGACCCATACAGGTAATTTTCACTCCTGGTTCTGCATGGCCTAAGTGTCTCTATCACTTGTATCGTCACTCCGGTAGTGAATGCGTTCGTGTCTGATGCATTGTCTTACCCGACTGAGTTTCAAGACCGCGCAGACTCCAGAGCGAGCTCCTCCGGTGCCGCGAGCGCTCCGTCCCGCGGATGCTGATGCCTTTCCCAGCGCGTAAGGGTTGAGGACGGAGCGTGTACCGGTGGGGCGCTGGGTTTCCTGGACCTGGTCCGTCTGCGTGGGGCATCACTTCATGCGAGCGTGGTAGAAGAGTCTGGTGCCACCCTGGAAGAGGTTGCCACTTTTCCGAAAGCAGAGGGCGAGACAAGTCACGTGGCTCGGTTTGGCTAAAGGCTAAGCGTGAGGCCCTTCTGGCCTTGGTAAAAATCTGCCTTTTTCAGCTATTCTGGAGATCTATTGGAACAGTTGCCTTGATCTTTTATTTCCCTAGCGTATTTATAAAGTGGCTTTTTTGGCAGTCGACCCACCTTATAAAAAATATATTTGACAAAAATCGTTTTTTCTAAGGCTCACTCTGAAAGCTGGGCTGTATAATTCAGTAGATACAAATGAATAGTTATTGGAGCTTAAAGTTTCTTAGCTTTTTTCCTACCTTGTTAAACCAAAGACTGGGGCACACTCTCACTATTTCCAGGCAAACCGAAATTGCCCTGCGGTTTTCTGAATGCGTGGCAACCCTTTGAAAGTAGTATTGTAATTGTACGATTGGACCCGTATTTCAAATTCCTTCCCGGAAGGTCTGACCGGTTCTTTGTTTTCTCTCCTTCTTCTCTCCCTTCCTTGCCCCTAGTTTTTCCAGAGGCCTCAGATACAGCCTCCGCGAGCCACCATCCAGAACAGCAGCCCTTCCATCCGTCCTGGTGCCCAAACGCCGACCGCGGTCTATCAAACCAACCAGCACATCATGATGGTTAATCACCTGCCGATGCCCTACCCGATGCCTCAGGGCCCCCAGTACTGTATCCCGCAGGTAAAAACACCTTCTCCAGGCCCCGAAGGAACCACGAAGCCGACGCCAGCTCTGTCTGGATTTTCTCAAGACCTGCCGCAGAGCTTGAGGCGGGGGAGAGGGAGTGAAATTCAGCTGGTAGTCGCATATTTAGCCTCTGCCTTTCTTCTGCATGAAGTGTTTGCTCCTCAGCGTGTGGAGGCAGTGGGAATAAGTTACCTTTCTAGTTTTTGAGCTCCTCAGCAACGGAGTGAGACTGTGCTCTTGGAAAATGTTTAATGCTGTAGATGAATCTAAATTGGCTTCAGAGAGCTGCAGTTATGCCTGGGCCTCCGCTGAAATCAGGGGAGGGACTGTTTTCCACTTCAGCTCTCATGTCCTCTCTGACTTCTCTTCAGATGGCACAGCTTGCCTCTCCTGGGTTTTTGGACAGTAGCATTTATGAGTCTGTAATTAATCACTTTGATAATCAGGTCTGCATTGATCTAGGGGCGCTCGGTTACCGGTTCTGTGTGCAGCAGCATGGTGTTGCCCAACTCCTCCTGATGGGTTTTGTTGCTTTTTTTTCCCCCCTCCCAGTATCGTCACAGTGGCCCTCCGTATGTCGGGCCCCCCCAGCAGTACCCAGTGCAGCCGCCGGGACCAGGACCCTTTTATCCAGGACCAGGTCCTGGAGAATTCCCCAATGCCTACGGTAAGTTCTGCTTGGAAGTTTCTTCTCAAGTGTTTTCTGGGTGTGTTTTTCTGTTGTCAAGCTGAAGATTTATAATAGCGAAATGGATTAGCATTTGTTTGAACTTCAAATAGCTGCTCAATTTGGTTGTGTCACAGCCCTTATTATTCACTCCTGAAAAATTCACAATAACAGACCATTGTATGCATGAGTGCTTAAGGAAAGGCCGCAACTGGGAGCTACCCATAATCACATGTGAACAAGAATGGTGGCTATTTGTTATTCCCTGCTCAATCATTATTATTTATTAAGGTATTGTGAAGACATCTGGCAGCCCTGGTTTCCATTGAGCTATGCCCCGAATACGTTCGCACAGTTCACATTTCGTATCCCCGCGGTCCTTGTTCAGCGCTTAGCGAGGGAAAAGAACCAGCCGTGTGGTTTCCTTCGCCGGGCTCACGCCGCCAAGATCAAGTCGGTCCGGTCGAAGGGTTTGTAACCCAGGCGCAGGCTGAAATTAGTTTTTTAAACAGGCAACTCCCAGTCTTGCCTTTTCTGGAGCCGAAGGAGTTGGGAGGTTGCTTGGCAGCCGTGGTGGTTTGGAGCACGGTGTTCAGTCTCTTCGATGGACTCCCCCAGGCACTGAGCTTCAAAACTGCACCTAAAAATTTGGAGGCTGTGTGGCCAGTGCGGGCATCGCTCCGTCTGCGTCTCCCCGGGCCTTGGTTCCTCCAGGACCTCCCGGCTGCCTCTCGTTCAGGTCGTGGTTTGCAGTCCCCGTGTAACAGCAGGTGCCTGTCCTTCAGCATCCTCTTCTCTTGGCAAATCATCTCTTTTATTAATAATCTTCTTTCTTAATAATTTCTAGTGTGTTGCTGTGTGCCATACGTATGGCGCTGACGTCAGAGTCCCCTCTAAGGCTTTCTGCAGGGTCTGTATCTTAATAGTTAAGACAAACCAGTTCCTGCAACCTGTAGTTGAATGAGAATTAGGTGTCTTGCAGTCACCTGGCTCACTTCTTTTATTTACCTTCCCTTGCTCATTTATGGGAACCTTTTAGGAACCCGACGGGGCGATTCTAGTTGTCACCCTGTTGATGGGTTTGTTGGTTTGTTGAGTTTTTTTAAGTATTTTTTGCAGCCTTTTATTCAGTCCGGTTGCTACCTACCCACGCACATTCTGTAATCTGCTGGGGACAGAGATACCATCAACTTTCCAGGTGGCTTTAGCTGTTGTTATTTCAGAATGTTAGAAGGGAACGATTACCTTCCCGGCTGAGCAATGACAGCCCTGTACCGTTGGCAGAATTACATGTTTGCTCTGCACAAATACAGATTCCTTTTAAAGGGGAAAAAAGCCCCAGTTGCTGCCCTACTTATAATTTTTAAAGGTCTGGACTATTTTTTTTTTCTCCTTTATTTCCTTTTTTCCCTTTTTATTTATTTGATGTATAGAGGGCTCTTGGGACTACTGTGAAAAGTTGCCATGAAACCTTCAAACCTGGTTATACAATTTCTGAGGAAAAGGAGAAAGAGCAGTTATAGGGCAACTAGTTCCTGTTTGCTTATCCTAGAAAAATTAGAAAAGAAGAAATATTGCAGTGACTCTTTCAATCTGATCATCTGAATGAGGAAACTACGGAGTATTCCTCATTTTTTCCTGCAGTTGCAGGTATGCTTTCTTACTTTCTGCTCGCTTAGGTACTGTTTCTCAGTTTATGCTTCTGTAATTTGGAAAAGGTTCCTTTGCTGGTTCCTTTCCACTCCTGAACACGCCTGGTTTCTTACCCGAGGGTGTGTGATCTTTCAGTCCCAGCTTGGTTTTAGGTCACTGCGTCTGGAGCATCAGCGGACGATGATGCCCTCCCTCACGGAGCAGTTCCCAAGCAGAGAAGGTTTATTGGAGGAAGAGGATGGTTCTAGATTTGCCTGTACTCGTCCACCTTTCCCTCCTGTCGCTTCCGTGCTATTTCTACAGGGACTGGAAATATTTGGTCTCTCACCGGGCGTTGGGAGACAACTAAACTGACAATACAGGTAGATAACGCCGTGGCCTTGCCCTTAAACCTCGGGGCTTGGTCACCGACATGGAAGTCGTCGCGATTTGATGGACATGTCGCAGGCGGTAAAGAAGGTGATAAAGGAAAATGCTGCAGCAGACGGAAGTTGTGAAGACGGACGGCGCACTGTTCGCTGTCTCAGCTGGGCGGTTTGTCGCTCTCTTTCACATCGGCGAGTTTTCATGCTGCGTTGGGAAAGACCTTGAAGTGATGAATGGGAAGGAGGGAGAGAAAAGCTCGGGTGCTGCCACCGTGGGAAGGATCAAAAGGCAGGGTGCAGAGCAAAGAGCGTCACACTGAGAAATGCACCTGGCTTGTTGCCACCCAAGTTATATTCCTTCCCAGAAGTTACCCTTTCTTTTCAGGATTCGCTCTTGATTTTTTTTTTTGAAGTGTATTTCATGAGGGTGGAGTCCTTCCTTGAGTTAGGCTGTAGCTCGCTCTTGGGCAGGGCTCACGTTACAGGCTGTCCAATTAGATCTGGTTTCTAGGAAACTAGACAGGGAGGTATGTAATGTGCTGTGGGGCTCCCAGGCTGGCTCCTGGCCTCTGATGTTCTCCAGGCTCCAGCCTGGCCAAAGGGTTGGTCAGAAGCGCTTGAGGCTTCATCGCTGTTTCTAAGGAGGGGGCAGAAGTGTTCTCACTTCCCAAGCCGTGGGGATGCTGATGGAGGCTTTTGTGCCCTGAGGCTGGATCCAAAGGCACGTTGCCTACCACGAAGCTCAAAATGAGCTTAAGTTAAGTTGTTTAGGTCCACCTTAATTGCAGCATCTGAGAGTGAACACAGTGGGCTGAGCTTTTAGCAGCTGGGTGCGATGCTCTCTGCTTTCAGCTCCCGGCCGGCTGTTTCGGCAGAGCAAGGTTCTTGTTCTGAGCACGCCGAGCTCCCCCTTTTTGCTTTCCAGTCCTCAGCGTGAGGAATGCATCCTTTAAAGTTGCAAATCAGGTTGTACCAGGCTGGGTTCCTTTGCTTTCTTGGATTTCACCGTTTGCTCGAGATGGTGGTGACCTCCCGTTCTGAGCTTTTTGTTCCCGTTGAGTGGTTAGTTCAGCTGAAGAATCAATCGGGTTGCTCCAGCTGCAAGTGCAAGCAGGCAGTCCACCTAGCATCCGTGCCTAGAAGGGAAAAAAAACCAGCGCAGTCGTACGAGTTCACCTGATCTCTGATCCGCAGACAGAAGACAGCTCTGCTGCACGGCCTTTATTTATGTCTGGCACGTTTTTAAAGCACTCGGTCCTTTTGAGCCAGTTGTATTCCATAAAGAAAAACATAATGAAGCTATATTGGATATTATGAATGTAATCAGTGTGGTGTAATTTTGCAATATTAAGCGTGGTCATGGGTTTTTTGTGTGTTGGCAGTGTGAGGAGAACGTTGCTTGTAATTAAATTTTCTGGCTTTGCTTCAAAATAGGTTGCAGTTGACCTTGCCTGTTCTTTGTAATGGTTTGACTGAATTTCACTACAAAGGCAAAAAAAAACCCAACCCCAAGCCCCAACCACAAATCCACCTGTTTGTCAGTCAGAGGAGTCTGAGGACGGACTTTTCATGCCTTGGTGATTTCATCAGCCTCACAGAAATGGATGCTTGTGATTTGCTGTTCACAGAGGGGAAAAAAAAAATAAAAATTGAAGTAGTGACTTAACTGCTTGCCTTGATGGCGTCGCAGCTTTGGTTTAGAGGAGGCAAGGCAGAGCAAAACACAGGCTGGTCACCAGCTGGGTGTTACAAGTTCTGGTTTT
This sequence comes from Apaloderma vittatum, assembly GCF_000703405.1. Lineage (NCBI taxonomy): Eukaryota > Metazoa > Chordata > Aves > Trogoniformes > Trogonidae > Apaloderma > Apaloderma vittatum. The sequence continues at coordinate 62,087 of NW_009711004.1, read as the reverse complement.
TGAAGAGAGCGAGGAGGAGAGGACTGGTTTTACTTCGTGTGCTTGGTTTTGGGTCATTACCAGGTGAGCTCTACTTTTCACTGCCTTGTTTCTGTCTTGTCGTTTTGCAGGAACACCTTTCTACCCAAGTCAGCCAGTCTATCAGTCAGCACCCATTATAGTGCCTACACAGCAGCAGCAGCCTCCGCCAGCTAAAAGAGAGAAAAAAACGGTAAGTTTTCATCCTTGACTGATACGTCCCTGCTGAGAATCATCCTGCTTCTAAGGTTGAAGGAAATTAATAATGCTCTTAAGCTTAAAACTGAGCTTTATCTTCACAGAGAGGTTAAGTCTTACCTTTCCACATAGGCGTAATTTAAGTGTTGCACGATGCTGCGTTGGTGTCTTGTATTCAATTTGCTGCAGGGACTTCACCCTCCGAGTTTATGACTAACCAAAAAGGAAAATATTTTGGCTCATTTTGTAACAGATCTAAGTGAAAGTAACATTGCTGGCCCCAGCCTGGAATCCTCAGCTGCTTAGAGTTTTACCAAAAGAGCCATGTGGGAACAAAGAAACTCAAATAATTTGGGGACAATATTGGGAATTGGTTCAAATTGACCCCCCAAAAAATTGTTCAGTATTATGCCTCAGAAAAGATAGAAAAATGGTAAGTTTTGGACTTACTTGGAGGCTTGACAGAACCTGAACACATGACATTATGAAAGGGGGTAGAGGTGTGGAGACCACATTTCCTCTCTTCCTGATTCACTGGTCAGAATTTGAGAGACCAGTTAACAAAATTTAAACCCATTTGTAGGTGGCTGGTGGAGAGGAACAGCAAAGACACACCAGGTGAATTTAAACAGAGGAAGTCAGGGGTGGATTTGTGCCTGTGAATGAATTGTTTCTACACAATTGAAAAGGAAATTACTCTCTATCATAATCTGTGTTGAGTGGTTTGGAAACATTAAGAGAACTGTTTTCTGGGAGAAAATATATGGGATGAGTACACATCTCAAAATGCAGAATATCTGTGTCTTTTGACTTTTTGAAGATGATGTAAGATGACGCTTGACTTGGGAAACTGGAAGAGCTGAACAATGCATTAGCTGGGCTTGCAAGAAAGGCCTTTTCTGTAGCTGCTGTCAGCAAAGGGTGATGCAACTCTTTTGTCACCTCTTCAACGTCCTCTTCAGTCCCAAGGAGTCTCTTTTCAGCGTCCAAACCATGACACGGCCGCGTCATTGATGCCATTTGAAATGCAGAGATGCTCAGAAACACTCCGCTGTGGTCAGGGCAGTTGCATGCCAACAAAGCCAAGCGCTCTGAAGCAGAAAAACAAAAGGTTTTTAAAATGCTTTTCTCTGGACGTGCTATTGGTGTCGCAACTGAAGAAATGAGAGAAATTAAAGAAAAATTAAACGTATTTGTGTACGTACACCCGCATGTGCCATTGGTTCAGTATTTGAGTACTGCAAATTTTCAGGCAGGGAAAATGCATTTTAATGCCATCGACTACTCTTCAGGAGAAGAGGGAAGGAATTTATGCCAAGTCTTAAGTCATTATTGCTGTGCTTAATTAAATATTTTAGCAGAAAAACTCCCTCAAAAAGCAGGCGACGGCATCTTGTCAGCATCCTGAATATTGCTTGGATGTTTATTTGTCTTCATAACCCAAACATCACTGAAGTCAATAAATCAGAAAACCTTTCTGCAGTGGGTGACTTTATATACGTGGGGCCAGTCGAAGAAAGCCCCGCGGTTTCCAGCGAGCCCCCTGCCCTCGCAAGGATCACGATCTGGTTTGCAGCAACGGGGACTTCCGCGTGTGATTTATGCAGCGTTCAGCCAAGAGCTTTTGAGAAGATGGACAGGCAGGTGGTAGCACTGTCCTCAGGTTTATGGAGAACTTCCATTCTGATAATGGAGATGAAATTCTGCATTTCCAATTAACCCCGGCTGCTCCCCGTATTCAGAGACAGGGATGGCTCAAGTGTCGGCTGAGGATTCGAGTGAGCAGTCTGGAGCGCTCTGTTTTGGAAAAGATTTTTTCCTTCCTATTTTGGGGCTGTGGAGAGACTCAAAAAAAACCCCCACCAAATTTGTTTCCTAAATGCTGATGAGTTTCATAGGACTTTAGCTTATGCTCATGGTTACCCTTTCCTGCACTCGGTATTTTTGTTGATTCCCTCTGTTTTGTTGGTGTGACTTTGCTCAGTGTGGAAGGGAAAAACAAAAAGAGCTGAGTTGCTTTCCTGCTTTACCCGCAGCTGGGTTGGCAACGAACTGAATTTCATATCAGGGTGAAATGTAGCCCTTTGTTGTTTGTTGGGTTTTTTTTATTCTTGCACTTTCCACTAATTGGCAAGCTTTGTTCTGTAGCTACACTGTCTGCTGAATTTTCTAACTTGCAGTAAACTTACTTTCCAGAAGTAGAGACCGTGCTTTAAATTTACAGGGTCATCCACTGGGGTGCACGTATTTAGGCCTGATGAGCGTTTTGATTAAATTATGTTTCGAGATTAAGCAATGACATGCCAGGAATTGCAAGTTATGGAAACAAACCACATTCCAGTGTTCCTGCAGAGCATCAGCTCAACCCGGAGCATCTCCCCCCGAGTGCAGCGCTCTCTGTCCTGTCCGTGCTCCCCTCTCCAGGAACCCCAAGGACAGCGTGTGACGGGAAGACTCCTTTGAATTAATTCTTTGTTTGATACCGTAGATCCGAATCCGGGATCCAAACCAGGGAGGCAAAGATATAACAGAAGAAATCATGTCTGGAGGGGGCAGCAGGAACCCGACGCCTCCCATCGTGAGACCCACTTCCACACCGACTCCACCTCAGGTAATCAAGCGACCGCGTAACCTTCTTCCCGTGCTGGCTGCTTTGCTTTGCGGCGTGTTAGAGCCAATTCCTGTCTCCTCATCCACACCACGCATCGCCTCCAGCACCTGGATTGTCCTAAATTGTCCACAGTCTTCAAGGATTTTAGGTTTTTTGCCCTCCCAGTTTTTACCAGGCTGGAGCTTGTAAAATGTGGAGCTGCAGCGCTGCTACAAGTTCCCCATCCGCAGTTTTGTGTCAGCAGTAGATTTTACAGCTTTTAAAGACTTGTAAGTGTTAAAGGAGGAGCCGACGTGTTTGTGAGACGCGGGGTGTTTCTGTGAGAGTCTTGTGTAGCTGGAAAAGTCCATATCATGTGTGTCATCCATTGGGTATCTTCACTTGCATCACCATCCATACCGATGTCTTTCTGCCTTAGTAAGGTTGTTTTAGAGTAACCACAATGACTGTAGCTCTGTATCACGGAACTGTGATAAATCTATCACAGATTTGGCCTCTCTAGGTTCAACCTTAAAAATGCATTTTTCTGATGTAGGAAAAAGCCTGAATATCCCAAACTGACATTTTCCATTGCTCTTAAGTCTCTTCTTGTCGCACACCTTTGATTGGACCTTTTTGAAGTCTCAGTGTTCACCTGAGAAGTTGATGTGTCGTGTCTGGAAATTAAACCGATTGGAAATCCAGGTCTGTTCTAGTCCTTTTTGACCCAGGGCCAAGAGAGTGCTCTCACGCTCACCCACCAGCAGTCCTGACGTGAACCAAAGTCCACCGTGACATGAACTGCTGGGACTGGAACCGGCTGCCTTCCCCCGTTTGGAAACAATTTCTCTCTTCTGCCCGCTCCTCCCCACGTGCAGCAGAAAGAGGTGATGTCTCCTTGGTTCCCCTCAGAGCCTCAGAGATGGAGGGGACGCCCAGGGCAGCTCCTGTCCTCCTCCCAGCTGCTGGTTGCTTCCTATGTCGTCTTAGTTCTCCTTCTCTTTTGGGGGAGATGGTGTGAAAATTTAAATGTTTTTGAGGACCTGGAGAAGAAACTGGTTTGGCCCAAGCCGTGGAAGGTGACCAGCTTTACTGGAGGTTGGCGTCCGCAGTTTGGGGGCCTGATGAGAAAACACGAAGGCTCGGTCAGAGCCTGGCTGAGGCTGGGGCACAACTTCTTCTTCTTCCAAGTTCTTCCTTTTTCAAGATCACCAGGTTTTGCTAGGTTTTAGGTGAGACTGCTTTTCTGAGCTGGAAACCTTACTTTCCTCTCTGTGTCTGGAGAGTTTTTGTGCTGGCTGTCCCGTGTGGAGGGGAAAGCCTCAAGACACCCGTCGTGCTGGAATTGGAGGTTGCAGCTGAGCCAGTAAAAGTGGAACTGGGACCACCGAGATGAAAGAAGAGCCTGGTCTGCAGATCTCCCCTCCACCGAGACCAACACGATAGGGCTTTGGCCGTTCCCCTGGTTCCATCAAATCCTCTTGTCCTGTGAAGGCATCACCATGAGCTTTGGCTCATCTGCTTTCTCCTCCTGGTCGCCGTCGTGGGCGAGCAGCAGCGAAGCGCCGTGCTCAAGCAACTCTCGACTCGCCGTGGTTTTGCAGCAAGGTCTGCGGGAGTCGCCTGGGAAAAGCTGTTTTTCTGCCGGAGAAAGATCTGCTGACCCAGCTGGAAGGGGAGAGAGCCGAGAGCTGGTTACATATCAAACCATTTAAACTTTTCCAAGCATTTTCCATGCGGTACTAGTGATGTAAAACCATAGAGCGAGCTCTCCTTGCTGTTACTTCGTGCTCAGTGACTTTCCCTGTTAGAAGTGGGGACGAGTTGAACGCAGGCAGGGTTTCAGGTTGTGTTCCTGCGTGGTGTGGCTAATCCAGGCACTTACCGGCTCAGTTCTGCGCTCTGAAATCTATTTTAAGATCTTACAATTAAGTCAAACGGGACAAAATAAATGTTTTTCAAGAGGAGGTTAATAAGCATGAATTTTTATGAGCTGTAATTTCTATGCAGAGCACAGCAGCGATGTCCAATCATCTACTCTAAGTAAGGTATGCAAATACTTCATGGCTTAATATCCAGCCTTCGCTTTGATTAGGTACTTGGAACCACTTTTGTTAATCACAGAAGAGCTCTGAAACAGCGCTTACCAGAAAAAAAGTTTGTGTAACATAACTGAAAATTTAAGCCCACTTAAGCCAGGAAATTCCAAGTTATTGTCCCAACAGCATCTCTAATTCATTTCTTTGGAGGAAGTGTGACATCTCCCATGAAATTAAGCACCTTAATAACGGTGCTCAGTGGCTGGGTTCGAGTAGCTGTGGATATTACAAGTTTGAACAGCCTAAAATCAGCAAACTTGAAACGTTCAGCAGTAACTTTGCTTGAAACGTGTTGGGGCTTTTTTATCTCCCCTTTCCCCAGCTGCTGAAAGCTGTGAACAGTCCGCGTGAGCTTCAGGAGAAAACACCTGCCTCTTGAAATCTCACCCAAGGGACTCCTAGCCCAGTCGTATTTTAGGAGCGTGCTCGATTCTAGATTCTAACGACACTTCATTCGTGTTGACCGGCTGGTATCTGAGTCTGTGATCTCGTTATTGAAATGACACAAGCGCAGAAGGACAAACATGCTCAATCAGTGCCTGGAGGCTGCCACTGAAGCCATAGAAGAAGAATAAGAATAAGAAAATAAGAATAAGAATAAGAATAAGGATAAGGATAAGGATAAGGATAAGGATAAGAATAAGTGAGAATAAGAGGGGGATGTTAGTATTTTTTTCCCCGTTTAGATTAGTTTTTTTAACTGACTCAAAGGAAAACCAAAACTTTGACAACACAAGCCTAAAGCATCCACTTCTCTCAGGAGATTAAGTGCTTAACGTAAAAAAAAAATAAATCCTGGGCATGTCCAGCAGATGAGCATTGCTGTGCCAAGGCTTGAGCCGCCTGGTTTTAGCCATTTCTGTGCTTTTTGTATCTTCCGTTTTGTAGCCAGCAGCTCCTCAGTGGCCACTTAATTGCTGAAGTACTTTGAAGTTCCTGCAAAAGCAGCGGGCCCTCAGTGGAGATGTTATTTCTGTGGTTCAAGCAGAACACTAAAAATGTGAAAGGTGTTGGAAATAGCTGATCCGGTGAGAGGGGAGTCGAGTGCAGAAGGCACTTCGGTCACAGAGAGGTCCAGGCGTGGTTTGGTGTTGATGGGACTTGTTGCAGACCACCCGAGGAGCATTTCTGCGGCTCTCGGAGGAAGCGTTCGGCGAATGAAGCGTGTTCCCAGCTGTGCCGCGCTGCCTCTTTCTCCCTGCTGTTAACAGTGACTGTCTCTTTCTTTCCCTCCTTCCTGCTGCCTTTTCTTCCTGCCCTTCCCCGGGGACTTTTCTGAATGTATTCAACCGGTCCGTGTGTCTTCTCTCTTTTATTTTCCCTGCCTTTGCTTTCGCCTCTTCTATCCCACCCTGTTCTCCTCTCTCCGCTTGCTCGCTCGCGCTCCACGTCGCTGTTTTTTCTGTTCACGTGCTCATTCTCACCCTTTTTTTTGTACTTCACATCCCAGCAGCTGCCCAGCCAGGTCCCCGAGCACAGCCCTGTGGTTTATGGGACTGTGGAGAACACCCATCTCGCTGCCAGCACCCCTGTCACCGCGACTAGCAACCCGAAGCAAGGTTTGTTGATGGATATTTCCTTCCTGATTATTTTTAGTCTTTCCCCCCCACCCCCCTTTCTTGTTTTAGGTTGAATATTTTTGGCACGGAGACGAGCAGTCAGCAGAAATAGGAGGGGAGGGGACTTCTCCTCCAGTGGAACATTTTCACAATGTGTTGCTAAGGGAATTAATTGAAATTTTCCAACTTGAAACTGCTTAAAAATATTCAGGCTTATATGTCCTAAACATTGTTTCAGAGTACCTGGAAGTGTAACCCTCTCGCCCACACGCCATCCTTCAGAAACAAGTGTGTTGTCAGTAAAATGCTCATACCAGGGAGGTTTTATATCATTTGGGCAATTAGCTGTAATGATGGCACGTAACCAGAACATCATACGGCTCCTCCAGAGCTACTCGTGCATCCTGTCCGACAGGACGTGGGCAATATTAATTAGAGGGGGGAAAAAAAAAACCCTTAGTGTGCAAAGTGTGTCATAAACAGCATAGCAAATTCTGCTGACTTCAGTAAAAATGGGCTTGGATGGAAAAAGCTTCTTCAAGTGATCCCATTTTCTTCTCATATCTAAGAATATACATTGGAGGGGAGGTTTTTTTTCTAAACTCTTCAAAGAAAAGTGTCCTGGGAGGGAAGGTGGAGCGTGCCGAGTCTCTTCCCACACTGATGTTTTTTAGCCGCCTACGAGCCATTACGGAGCTGTAATTAATAACGCGCGTGCTGCCGGCCGTTAGCGGGCGCGGGGCTGGAGCCACGTCTCCTCAAAGTCGAGAAGTGGCATCTTTCACTCCTGAGCTTTGCTGCCGAGATACTTTTTTTCCCCAATGTTTCTAGAAGAAAACTGAGCCCCAGAGAAGCTCTAGAAGAGAGGAGAAGCAGCTGCCTCTGATGCTGCAGGAGTTGTAGATTGGAAGAGCGACACAGTCGCTGCTTGAGAGGAAAGGGACGTACCCATGAGGCTAATCTGTGTTGGATTCTAAAATTGACTGTCGCTCTTTTGCAGCCATAGAGTAGACTTCAGGCTTTTCCCTCAGTGCAAACTGTTCCACCAGTCGCTGCTTGAGAGGAAAGGGACGTACCCGTGAGGCTATAAAATTGACTGAAAATGTTGCTCTTTTACAGCCGTAGAGTAGACTTCTGGCTTTTCCCTCAGTGCAAACTGTTCCATAGATGCATCTCGAAACTTCTGCGGTATCTAGAAATGCTTGAGAAAGGGACCTTTTGGAGCCGGTCTGGTTCCATCTCCCACTTGAAGTGGGACAAACAGGTGGACTGGGGCTCAGTCTAGATCTTTGCACGCAGCTCAGACGTCGCTGTCACCTGAAAAAGTTGTGAGTGGGTTTAATTCCTCATATCCAATCTAAACCTCCTCTGGAGCAACTTGAGGCTGTTTCCTCCTTTGCCGCTCATTACTTGAGGAGAGGAGACCGGCCCCCACCTCGCCACAACCTCCTTTCAGGTTGTAATCCCTTCCCAGGCAACTGGACATAAACTGGAAGTAAGTGGTCTTTAATTAGTTACTTACACAGGTCCGAGTGTGCTGGTTTAAATCTAAATCAGGGCTTGAACTGGGTTTTAGCGCTGATGAGCTTTCCTGTGTTTATCTCTGTTCCATCCCAGAAAGATTCAAACATTTGTTCCAGTCCAAAAATTGCTAAAGAGCACGTTTATGTAAGCGCTGCAGAGAGAGAGCGAGCCCTGAAATAACACCGTTAGCGTGCGGCTGCGGCCCGGGGCGGGGGGGTGAGCAGCGGGGGTGTTGGTCATGGGACAGCGCGAGTTGAAGGTGATGGAACTTTAGATACCATTAAAATTGTTTATTTAAACCAGGCGAGCGACTTCGGGGGGGCAGGTCTTTCCAGAAATGCATGCATCAAAATAATTTTTTGCTTTGTGCCTGGTGTTGCTGCTTTTTTTTTTCCTTCCTTTTTTTAAAAATTTTTCTTTGTTCAAGGATAAAAATAGTCATAGAGAGGGTCACGTGGCTTTCTTACTTGAGTTTTTCTTAAAAGCAGTATCATTGCTTCTCCTAAGACCCCTCCACAGCTGTGTCCATCCCCGGGGACTGGATTCACCCTCATGCCCTTTTTGCCCTGGCTCGAAGCTTGGTGTGAAGCTGGCGAGCAGGTGCCATTTGCTGTTTTTAAAGCAGCTTCTGGCTTTCCAGGCTTCAAGGTTCATGTTCATTTGGAGGAATGCAGGAGTTGCTACTGCAATACCTTGAAAAGTGGGGGTTTTGGGGGGACAAGCAGCAAGCTGACGTGCCCCTGGTGTGTATATAGCAGCCGGGCTGCGGAAAGGGAGTGCGTGGCTGGAGAGTTTGCGTCAAGCCGATGGACCCGGCAGGCTGCAGGTCAGGCTGGGGCTGAAACTGCGCGTGAAATCGGAGCCACCCACCTTAACTGAGCTTGCACAGGTTCAGGGGGATTTTTGGAGTAGTATTCCTATTTTTCCTTTTTACCTTTCTTGACGCCTCTTTCCAAATCCTGCGGCGGATCGGGCGTGGAGGATGTAAAGCACGCCCTGCACCAAACAGAGCAGTGTCAGAAGTTTGGAAAGCTTCGAGCCCCTCCGCTGACGCGAGGAGTCGGGAACGTGCACTCCAAAAAAGCGTCTGCGCCGCCCCGCGAGTGTTTGCACCAGGACAAAAGATGGAAAAATGGCAGCAAGCCCAGCGATTATTTTCAGATAAACACTGCAAAGCAGGAACAAATTCCTGTATCCAGTAAAACCTGCCCCAGTCACCGCTCTGAGCAGTCTTTGCCGTCATGACTACCCAGTAACCCAGCTCCTTCGCTGGCTTCGTGTGGAGGAGAGAGCAAGCGTCTGCCCTGCTGAGTTCGTAAAAATATTTCTAATTAAGGCTAATTTTACAAGATTTGTCTTTATCTGGAGATTTAAAAAAGAAATCTACTGATGGAGCAAGCTTTCCTCCTTGGCAGCCCAACGCTTCCAGTCAGTACTTTCCTAATGTAGTGTGAGGAGTGATCTCGGTGTGTTTAGCAAAAGGGATCCGATTCAGTCGGGATGAATCACGTTGGTGGTTGTTTTCCCTGCCCCAACCGTGCGTTGCTTCACGGGGCTGTTTCTGTAAGAGCTGGCAGGGCTGAAAGTTCCTTTGCCAGGACTTGGAGTTTTGTCCTCCGTGATGGTGGTTCAAGTAAAGATTTACTTCTTGTTAGGCAAATCTGCTCATCGTTCTTCTGAAATCCATCCCCCTCCTCAAATTAGTTTTCTCCTGGAATTTCCGTGCTCAGCCTCTATCAGTGACTGATGTATTGGCCAGATAAGGTGTGATTTGAAGAAAGCGTGCGGTTTAAAATGCAGTTGTGTATTTTTGCTGTGATTTTTATCTCTCAGAATGTTTTTCTAGACACTTCAAATGCTGCTTTTTTTGTCTCTTTAGTTTTGTCTCCTTTGATTCAAGGGAGAGAATATCCAGGCAGTTGTTTATAGCGAGCTGTAAATGTCAAGAACGCTCCATGAGCAGTCTGCAAAGACGTTCCAGAAATCGGAGGTGACGCATTTTCTTTTCTAAACCAGTTCCCGGGTCCTTTTTCTTCCGCAGAGACTTCAGAATCGAAATCAGCTGTTGGGATATTTTCTCCCATACTCTTCCCTCATTTTTTATCCTCTTCCAAAGTCTCATTAAGTTGATAAACTACTGCTTTGGCCGTGGGCCTGGCTGTAACGCTGCTGGGGCTGCCGACGGCTGGAAGCAAAGTTCTTTGTTGCTCCAGCTAAACCCAAATACGGGACCTGATGCTCTGAGCAGTTTTGGATGGGTTCTCCTTCAAAAACCCTTTCCCTTCGGCCTCTGTTGAATAAAAGCAAAGCCAGCAGAGCTGGGGCAGACCAAGCAGAGCTGCACCTCTTTGGTTCTACCTGAATTTTGGTGATTCAGGTTTGGTTGTGGCCTTCAATCTCCTGATCTGAACAGGGAGGTTCATGCTTCTGGCTTTTCCAGAATTATTTTTAGCTGTCGTGGCAGCGTCCCGAAGGAGTGCCTCGTTGCTCAGGAAGCCTTGGGGCGTTTTGCGTTGGTGGAGCAGAGCAGAGCTCGCTCCCCGAGGACAGATAAAGCCGATCTCCTCGTCACAGTGATTTGGAGCTGGACCTCTGCCATCTGGACGTTGACTTTAAGCAGCGCCCCTCTCATCCGTCTTGCAGAGCTGTAGCACCGAGGAGCTTTCCTGAGCAAGATCTTACGGTCTACGCCTCGTCAAATCGGAGGCGGGAGAGGATGTAGCAGAGATCCTAAGAGATCCAGAAATCCCAAAAGATCTCGGCTCGTACTTTGTTCAAAAAAAGGTGGGAATAGGTTGGGCGGTGTTGCAGCAGACCTCTGGGAGCTGCGCGATTGTCAGCAGGGGTGGGTCTGCAAAGTCCATCGCTGATCGCAGAAGTACAGAGACTTCCGTGCACAATATTTTGGGATTTGGTTTGATACATGTGCCTTTTTTACTGTGCTTTTCTCACCCTGCTCGGTCCCCTTAGCCCACAGACGTGAAGAGGTAAGGCTTTGGGGGTGGCTTCAGTCCCTTTTTGGTTTTGCTTTCTTTGGGAAAAGGTATCTCTGCTGAAATGTTGAACAAAAATAAGTGGGGATTCTGTCCTCTCGTCTGATGGGCAGTGGAGCTGAGGAATAACTATTGGAAAATTAAACTAGGTGCATCTCTCGTGTTAGTAATGGTGTGGCACGTGGCAGCCATAAGAGAACAGCCCAACGTCAGTCGGGGAGTCGTCTCCCTGTTCCACAAAGAGGGGGAAGCGTCGTGGAGCCGGTGCTCTCACCGCTCTCTCTGCCTGCATTTTGGAACGTGAGTTTGCCCAGGTGTTGGTGTTAAAACCTCGGGTTCCTTGAAGGCAGATCCAAGCAAAGCGTCTTTTTGTCTCCTGTGATTTCTGTAAAGAAAAGCGATATATTTTCAGCAGCAGTGCCTGCAAAAAGTCCACGTTGTGTGGCACACTTACATTCCTTTTCTGGTAAGAATGGTCTTTTACTGTAAAACTTACTTCAGAAAACCAGAAGCAGCAGTTGCATTTTCCGATTTGCAGGCTGCCTGGACTTTTCCTTTAGAGGCACGGTTGGTGTCAGGTGCCTCCGGTGTCTTCCTCGGAGCTTCCCGAACAGCGGCAGAACGCAGGCGGGGTTGGACACAGCGAAGGAAAACGGGGTTGACTTGCTCTTCGTAACATTGCCTTTTTTTTTTTTCCTTTCTTTCCCAGAAGAGAAGCCAAAACCAGATCCAGTATTAAAACCTTCTTCTCCAGTCCTCAGACCAGAACCTGCTGGGGAGAAAAAAGATCAAGCTGGCCAAACGACCGAGGCCACCTCAGTGGAAACCCCACTAGAACTTCCTCTTGCTCCGTCGCCGACCCCGGCTGCTCCCGTCGCGGTTGTTTCTTCTGTTGCTGCTGTCGTCGTCGCCGTTTCTAGTAAATCCACATTCACAGCTGAATCGGAGGAAAAATGTGAACTCTCTTCCCCGAAAGAGGAGGCTGCGCCTGTATCTCACGCCGCGCCCTGCGCGGACGCGTCGGACCCTTTGCCGGCGGAAGAGGCAGATGCCGAGGTGTGCGAGGAGCCCAGTAGTGTAGCATCTAGTGATATTCCAGTGACTGCTAGTACTAATCCAATTAACGAAATGAACGGAGTTAGCGAGAAAGGGACTGCTGCGGAGCCCGTAGTCGATGTAGCCCAGACAGAAGTTGCGCCATTGACTGTTGAGGTGGAGACACCAGAGGCACCTTCGGCAGAAGCGGAAAGCGTGCCGCCGCCTTGCAGCGCTCCTCGCGCTGCTCCCTC
>NW_009711004.1:45324-49763 GCF_000703405.1 Apaloderma vittatum | reverse complement strand
CCCCGTTACCACTACACCTCCTTCTCCACCTCCTCTCCCATCTCCTAGTGCCCTCCCTGTTGTTCAGGGAGATTTAGAAGGAGAGGAGAGCACAAGAACTACTCTTAACGAAGAGGTAAAAGATCCTGACAAGAAGGAAGAGACAGAAGCAGATGGGCAACTGGAGGAGAGCACAGAGGCTCAGAGTTTAAGCTCGAGCAAGAGTCCTGTCCCAGGTAAGTGTTGGGCACTGTGGTCGCGTGCGTTGAACCAGAGGAGGAAGGAAAGGGGTCTTTGGAGGTTCTTCCATCGGATGTTTCCATTTTTATCTGCCCCCTAAAACAATCCATTTGTGTTGCCCGACCGTTGCTGTGGGTTGCGGGGCCAAAAAGTCCCTCGCGATTTGTTCACAAAGCAGGTGGCAGACTGGAACGTGCCTCCCAGGGCTGGCTGGGTTCCCGTCAGCTGCCGGCGTTTCGCTCTCGCGGTGGCGCGGGGCAGCGCTGGCTTACCGGGGGAATTTGGAGGAGGTGCTGGCCGAGGTGACCGGTCGGCTCGAGGACCTGTTCCTCTGGATTTCTCAGCCTGCGCCTAAACCCGCAGGAACGCTCAGACTTTGGAGGCCTCTGGGTGAACCTTCTGGAAAGCAGTGGGGTCTGTGGTTTGTGGTTTGGTTTGTTTTTCCCCAACTCTAAAAACGTGTCCTGGTGGTACCAGCCGTGGGTAAATGAAATGGACCATTAACGCTCCCTCAGACGGCCGGAGCGTCACACCCCGCCAGCGGCCCAGCCGCAGTTAACGGCGCCTGGTTTTCCTCCGCAAAGGTAACACGTGAGCGACGTTTCCGCTTCTCGCTTGGCTCTTCTCGTTTCACTGGTCTTGAAATTTCCAGAAAACAAGGTGCTTTAGTTCTGGAGGCGTAAGGACTTGTTAGGAATTACTAAAAATCGGAATTTCTGTAGCTGCCTTTTAAAATCCAGGCTGTGACTCCGAGCGGTGCTTCTGCCTCTGGTTTCAGCGTCCTGTCACGTCTCCGGTTTTGCATTTAATGGCCGCTGTTTCTTTATTTGCTGGATCTTCTATAGAAAACTGCTGCTTTTTTTCTCGGGATTTCCTGGAAATGAAACTGGGAAAGGAGTGAAATCAGTCAGTGACTTGTATTTAGCTGCCGGGTCAGTGGTGGCTGTTCCTCACGCCTCGCCATGCTGAAGCGTTTCCACCCTGCTTTACGGTCCTGACTGCGAGCTGGGGTTGTTCAGTTAAATATATCCTTTGAATTCGGTGAAGTTTTGGTAAGAAACAGAGGAGGGACAGCAGCTTGTGAATTGGTTTTTGGTTTTTAAAAATGACATTTAAAATAAGGTTTGGTTTTTTTAGTTTATCCTTTCATAAGCAAGCAGTAGGTGTGCAACGGCATCCAGGGCTGTTCTCTGTTATGGATTAAATGAAATGAAAAGCTGAGATTGGCCTTGTTCCGTATTTGTGTAATGCTGTGCCAGGTCAATATGCTGGATCTTAAATAAAATCCAATATCTAGAGAAGATCAGAAAGATCCTTTCACTCTACCAACCACAGGGTTGGGTTTTTCCCCGTTAATCTTTTTCTATTTTTATTTCACTCGGGTCATTTCACTGCTCTGGCACTTGTTCTTTCATTCCGGGCTGCTTCATAACACAAATTAATTTCCTTACAAAGTAGAGAAATGGGACTCTTTGTGTAAATAAGGTTTTACGCAGCCAGGTTCCAGCTTGCAATATTACTGCTTGCTTTGTAATGTCCTGTAGTTTAAATTAAAAATAAAAATTACTTGCAGCATTTTGAGCTTATAATTATGCAGAAGATTAATTTTAATGCTCTAATGTCGTTAGGCTAGACAGCACGCATTAGCCAATACATTGGCTTTGGCAACAGAGACACAAATATTTCTCGAGTCACGTAAAAGATCGTTTGAAATTCTGATTATTATTAAAAGCTCAGTACCTCAAGGAAAGCAAAAAGCTCTTGAGGTCAGTTTTTTGTGCTTCATCCCTCCTTTAATGATGTGTAACCATGTTGTGTTTCTCTGCCAGCCTTTTTGGGGGGCAATAATTTTCCAGTTCTCCCTTGGAGAGAGGAAGACAGCTGGAAATAACTTCATCTGGAGGCAACTGCTAATTCAGGTGCCCGTCTACACCGAACGAGGAATTGCGTGTCTGTGCCCTACGCTGGAAAATCCAGATGCCGAGCTTCAGGAGCAGGGAGAAAGGGCTGTAGTATTATTTTTTTTGTTCTTGGACTAAAGGCCGAGAGACTTCTTTTATGATCTGGTAGAAATGGGGATGAGGGAAGCTCCTCAAACACGTGGTGGTAAGCGTGAGCTCTGTGACTTTTAGCGACATTTCTGTGGGGTTTTTGGCAGAGGTGTGCGCTTGTTACCGGGCGGTTTGGCCACCGATCACCCTGCCTGATTCCCTCGGAGGGCAGCTGGGCTGCCTGGGCTGGGAGACCACTCAGACCCAGGAGCTCTGAAGAATTACCTCGTGGCTGCAGCACGTACTCCAGAGGGTCCTTCTTGTAGTTACAGCCCAACTCACCTGAAGATGTTGGGCTTCTGAAAGAGGTGTTAAGCCACCTCTGCCCTGACGTGGCTGCGCAGTGCTGGTGAGACCCACGGGCGTGTCCCCTGGTTTTGGGATGAAGGCAGCCCCTTTTCAGGGGCGGAAGAAATGTGCTTGTTCCTCCAGCGCGTTACAGGCTGCGCCTTCCATCCGACAGGCACAGAAACACCACTCGTGGGTTTTACTCCAGCAAGCTCGATGTAGATACAGAAACAAGGATGTTCCAAGTGCGGAGCCTTTCCCTTAGGTATCTTTATTCTCCAGCAGCTCTTTGTTACAGCCCAGGAAAATGAATTTTCCAGGAAGAGACAGAAGCTGAGCAGAACTGACCCTTTGGGGATGCAGGGGAACCTCTGCTTTTTCTTCTCCACTGGCGTTCGGTCTCCCCCAGATTTCCAAGCTCAGAGGATGTCTGCAGGAGCACCGACGTGGTAGTCTCTCCATTTTGCAGAACTGGAGTATGCTTGCTCTTTGTTACAGCCCAGGAAAATGAATTTTCCAGGAAGAGACAGAAGCTGAGCAGAACTGACCCTTTGGGGATGCAGGGGAACCTCTGCTTTTTCTTCTCCACTGGCGTTCGGTCTCCCCCAGATTTCCAAGCTCAGAGGATGTCTGCAGGAGCACCGACGTGGTAGTCTCTCCATTTTGCAGAACTGGAGTATGCTTGGTTTTCCTTTCTGTTTTAAACTATATTGATATATTCTGTCTGCTCTCAGTGTCTTCAGCTGTATCAGCCGGCATAATGCAGCGATTACCTTGAGGTGTTCAGGATGGGCAGAGCTCTTTGTCTGCAGAGGCTGAGAGCACGCGGCTTTTAAATTAATTAATTCCTCCTCATCTTCATTGCAAGGAAAAAAATACAGATATTATCAAGAGAGGAACTCAGCACTCAGCCTGCGATCCTCCCTGAAAAAACATTGCTGGAGTTCAAAGTCACCAGCGACACGCAGATGCTTTTGTTACTAAATTCTGGTTTTGCCTCGGTAGCTCTGTGGTGAGGGCCCAGCACACTTCTTGGGCAACAAAACAGGAAAAATGGTGGTGGTGGAGTAGAATTTCTAAAGAAGGCGGCGCTACCAGAGACTCGAAGCCTTGAGGACATGCTCTGCGTGCCTGCCTTTGATGTCATCTTTCTATCGTGGCTTGTTACGAGAAGCAAAGAGCAAAATAAGAGATCGATGTCTGTCGCAGGCAGAACTCTGAGGAGCGTAGGGAGCCAAAAGAGCTTAATACGCTTTGAATTCAAAGGGCTGTTTCTCGCAGAGCTAATTTATGAGATGTATTTCAATATAAAGTGGCCCAACTGATGGCGGGCCCCTGGGTTTCTTAGCTGTGGAGGCTGTCACGAGCCGCTCGGGGCAGGAATTGGAAGTAGCACGGAGAAATATCTCCAGCACCCAAAGCCAGAGAGCCGGAACCGTCAATCAGGTACCACCATTTTCTGGATTTGCTGCCATAGCCAACTGGAATATATTTTCTTTCACACGAGCTGGAAGGCGATGATGAGCCTTTGGTTTTTAATGGCACATTGGCTAAAAACAAAAACCAGAGGAGCTGGTATTAATTTCTGCTTCACAGCTGGCAGCCACATCAGAGAGGAAGCCGCCGTCTCTGTCTCCCGGGGCGGGTTGTGGCTTCGCCGGGCTGGGTTTTCCCCGCAGAGCGACGTGATGGAGCTGGAGAAACGGGTTGAGGTAGCGAAGGATCTGCCGAGCAGATCTCTCTGTGGTGGTGGTACCTCCAGTAGTGATGGCTGAAAATGAGGATTTTGTTGCTCTTTCCAGCCCTAATGTCGATGGGTTTCATCACTCCTGTTACCTCTCTTAGTTTTTTACACAGAGAAGAGCTCACGGTGTTGGTTCA
>NW_009711004.1:38603-45293 GCF_000703405.1 Apaloderma vittatum | reverse complement strand
GCCGCGGGATGGGGGGCCTGCCGATGTCCCTTCTCCAGCAGAAAGCAGCCCCCTCACGCCTTGGGGCGGGCTGAGAACAAGCTCTGGAAATGTGCAAACGCTGGCAAAAATGAACTTCTGTTTGAGAATGAATTCTGTTCCTAGTGTGCACCTAAAATGCTTAATTTGGGGGGACAGGAAAACAGACCTGGCTCCTAGCCAGTACTCGGTTTTCCAAAAAGTTCCATTCCTGAAGACTGGGGGTTTTTAGCTCTGTGTGATCCTTCCGCTGCTGGTACTAAACTCCTTGCTGCCGCAGGTGCCGTTCGGAGCTTGAGTGGGCAACTTGTTAAACAATTACCGCGTTTTAACGTCACAGCAATGACTGCGTTAGTACCGGTACGGAAAGAAAAAGGGTTTCTCTCCAGCCGAGCCCTCTGCGAGGCTGCGACTGCTTCGCTCTCGTCAAACCAACACACCAGAGGGAAGCGCCATCGCCCGCGGCCAGATTCGCTCCGTGGGATTTTGTGTTTTAACGGGTGTACCCTTCTGTTGCAGCCCCAACAGCTGTACCTGCACCAAAGACGTGGAAGAAACCAAAAGACCGGACCCAAGCCACCGAGGAGGCGATAGAGGTGGAAGCAGAGGTAAGGGGGAACCGCTGGCTTGCTTTATTCAGATGAAATGATGATGTTGGTCTCTTTAAACTGTGTTCTAGCCACGTTGCTTCCTGGCTGTCTCATGAGAGTCCATGGTGGCCTTTTTTTATGGGGGGGACTGATACCTCCCAGAATTTTAGTCTGGACCCTGCTGAAGCTCTTCGGTTTTCTTCCTTCTTGCCTGATTTAACCACTCTCACCATTCAGGAGCATGGAACTGCTGTCCTTCCAGCGAAGGACGAGGTAAATCGAGTTGAAATCCCTTAGCACGGCCCAATTCGGCTCCCGGGCCGCCAGAGAACATTCAGCAGGTTCTGCTGCCCGCTCGGTCCCCCTGTGTTGCCAGGTCTAGTCGAGAGGTGGTGTCTCTGCCCACAACAGGGAGGTTGGACTAGATGATCTCTAAGGTCCCTTCCAGCCTGGGCCATTCTAGGATTCTAGGATTCTGGGATTCTAGGATTCTATGACTGTGATGTCACGGGCGAAAGTTAGTTTTTCTGATGACCTGACGGGAGAAGCTGAGACAGGAAGGTGTTGCAGGTTTGGGGTAAAACCGCCTCAAAGTTAATTAGACAAGTAAGGAAAATCCCCCTCACTGCCATTCCAGTAGGGCTATCGCGGGAGGAATCTCTTTGTTTAAGCTCCTGGGGGAAACTGGAGTTAGAACACATCGTTGAGAGGGGTAAGAGACTAAAAATGTGAGAATTCAGCCTGCCCTGCGCGTGCATGAAAACTGACGTCAGCCAGACAGGACGCAGAGCAGCATTGCTTCCTCACAGCTTTTTCTTGAAATATTCCTCTGCCCTTTCCTCCACAACTTTCCCTTACCACAGACAGC
This sequence comes from Apaloderma vittatum, assembly GCF_000703405.1. Taxonomy (NCBI): domain Eukaryota; kingdom Metazoa; phylum Chordata; class Aves; order Trogoniformes; family Trogonidae; genus Apaloderma; species Apaloderma vittatum. The sequence goes on along the minus strand of NW_009711004.1, from coordinate 43,817 downwards.
GTTGAACCTTCCCGCTCTAAAAACAGGCCGTGGAAGGGCAGATCTTGAGGCTGGTGGATGCTCCAGCATCCTCTGTATAAGCAGGCGCTCGCGGTTTCTCCCTCCAACGAGCAGGCAGGCTCCGTAGTGTGTTACAGATGGTACCGAAGCGCCTTCCCCTCCGTTTGTGGGGAAATCGATGCTCAGAATGCTCATGTGTGAGGTGTGGCGCTCGTCTGCCCGCAGCAGAAAAGCTGCTGATGGGGTAATCTGAGGGAATGAAAAGCATCCCTGGGCTGGCTGGCAAGCCAGCGAGCGGAGAACATTGCTGGGACTGCGCCAGCAAGTTTATGCTCTGTGCATTTTCTTCTTCATTTATTAGAGGGGTCTTGTCTTCTGGATCACTCAGCATTTTCACCAGTGCTAATTTTTCAGAGTGTTCCCTTGAAAGATCCTCAAAAATCATTTTAGGGGGCGGCAGGGAGGCGAACGGATTGAGAACCTCTTGCGGCACATCCCCTGTGAGGTTTTCCCGTTGTTGGATGCTGCGACACGTTGGGGTTTCTCCTGGGAGAAATGTTTTCCAAACGCCTCCTCCAAACCCAGAACGTCCTTGGGGACCTCTAAAATTAACAGCCAGGGATACTGTTAATGCTTTTTGCTGAAATCGTGGCTGTGTGTCACGTTATCTTTATTATGGGGCTCTGCTCCGTTAGCAGCGTACATGGAATGGAGGGATTCGGTTTAAGGAGGCTGGGGAGCTGCCGCTGGGAGAAATGTTTTCCAAACGCCTCCTCCAAACCCAGAACGTCCTTGGGGACCTCTAAAATTAACAGCCAGGGATACTGTTAATGCTTTTTGCTGAAATCGTGGCTGTGTGTCACGTTATCTTTATTATGGGGCTCTGCTCCGTTAGCAGCGTACATGGAATGGAGGGATTCGGTTTAAGGAGGCTGGGGAGCTGCCGGAGAGGAGAAAAGCGCCGTTGTCTTTCTGGGCTGGGATTACTCACCTTAGCGGTTCCTCCCGCCCATCCCAGTAGCTCCTGCGGATTCCATGGGCAATGCCAAGACTTCCCAGTTGCCCCGTTAAGAGGTGGTGGGTTATCTGTGGGAATGAACTGGTCAGTTGTCTGGTTGCCTCGCGTGTCGTTCCGTATCGCTGGTTGGGATGCGTGTGTGTTCCTGCGAAAAACGCTGGGCGAGGAGCGGTTCTGTGTGCTTGGGGTTTCGGCAGGGTGGATTTCCAGCGTAACCCCTGTGCTTCCATCTGTGCTGCAGCCTAAAGCAGAAGAGGAACTTCCAGGTGACAAAGTACTTGAATCTGAGCAGGAGAAGATGAGCCACGGGATCCAAGCGGAGAGAGATCCCTCTGAGCTTAAAAAGACAAAAGCCGTGGAAGAGAACGGAGAGCAGGAAGCGGAACCCGTGCGGAACGGCGCCGAGAGCGTTTCGGAGGGAGAGGGAACCGATGCGAATTCAGGCTTTGCTGAGAGCTCCAGCGAAGGGCCGGCGTACCAGTATAAACCAGGTAATTCCTGTTTCAGACTTGTGCCCGCTCACTAGGGTTTATTTTTTCTTTACTATGTGTGTTTATATGGATTTAATTTCCTGGTTCTAAACAGTTGCATGGATCTTCAATTTTCTAGAGGAGCAAGGAAAAGAAAAGCAACGCTTGTTGGTTTTCAGCTCAGGCTCTGCTGTTGAACTGCGAGCATGAGGTTCTTTGAAAAAAATAATTCAAGTGTGGGCTCACAGGATACAGCCCTTTTGTTGTTGGTTAGCACTGGATAAAGCCTACCTAAGGGCTGGGTTTGTTCTTCGTTAAGATATTTAATTGGTGGACTTGAACCTCTGTTAAGTCACCTCATTAAGAGTGACCTTGAGACCAACTTAGTTCTCAGTGTTACCAATTTTTAAGCTGTTTCTTATTCAGGTGAAGCTCCCTTAAAATAAAGCGGTAATTTTCTTAAGAGCTCAGAAATTAAAGAGTATAAAACAAAATAAGGAAGGACCCTGAGAGCCTGGACAAGGTATGGAGGCAGAGCACCACCTTGACGTGATTACACTGCAGTTGCTTATTTCGTTGCTGCTTTGTTCTCACAAAGACCTGAGTTGCTTTTCTTTTATTCATTTGGTGCTGTCGGCTCGTTAGGAGTAAACGAGTCCTCCTGATGGTTCACCACACGCTTAGGCTAGCTTGGTTAAGCACATCTTGAAGGTAATCCATAATTCATCGCCTGTCTCTCCAAACCACTCGCCGCAGTCGGCTCTGGGCGTCCTTTCGCTTGGCTGGAGGGGTTGGATCAATCCCTGGGAAAGCAGCGCACAGCGGACTTGCTGCTGCAGTGCTTCCTGCAGGAATCCTCGATTTCAGCTCTGCTTTCTGAAAAAGGGAGATTTTTGCCTTTTAGCCGACCACAGGAGGAATCGTGTGTTTGAGCCTTCTCTCGCCCCTTGTTGGGGATCCTGCCTGTGATGCTGCCCAGCCGCTTTCTGTGTTAAAACAGCTTGTTAAGATCTTTCCAAGACAAGGGAACTGTACATATAAACTGTTTCTTGTTGCTGTCGGTGGTGTTCCATGATAAATGGAGAGCGGCGTGGCACGGCGGGTAAGCAGCTGGCTGGGAATTCTGGCTGGGAAGCAGGTAGCCGGCCAAACCCTTTTCTGCACCCCGTTATCCCAAAGCTCTGGAGAAACAAAGCTGCATCAAGAGCTAAAAATTGTAATTACTCTTGTGTGTTTTCATCCCCAGTTAGTAAAATCCATTGTTGAAATAAGTTCCTGTTCGGGGCCTCCGCAGGGATGAGGATGGGTAGAACGCGGAGACATAAAGCTGGTGGTGGGGAACTGAAATAAAGAAATAATAGAATACCTTAAGAGCAGACCTGAAGGGCTGGCTAAATGCAAAGCGACGCCGTCTGGCATCGGTGAAATACAAAGGCAGCGTCTCGTACAGATATTTTCCTTCAAACAAAACCCACGCTGCCCGCGTAGGAGCCTGACTGGTCCGCCTGGCAGCCGAGCGAGTCCGCGGTCGCTTTCCTAACTTGAGACAAACGGTGCAGCCAGCAAAGGGAGCCCTGGCTCGGGGCTACCGGCTGCTGGTTTTCCTTGCACTGAAGCGACCGTAGGTTTATGTTTCGGTTTGCGTAGGACAAAGTCTTCCCCGCAGCGGTGCTCCTGCCTGGAAAGCTCTCTGAAAAAATGGGTGAAAAGTTGGGAGTTTGTGTTTTCTTGTGGTTCCCGCTGCTATCTCCAGCACAGGTTGTTAAAGACTTGGAGCGTTGCTGTTTTCCAAGGGTGTTTTTGCTCTCCTCAGCTCTGCGTTTCTCGCTCCCTTTGACACGAAACCAGCTGCTTTGCCTTTTGTATTTTCACCCAGAAACTGGGAATCGTCCCCGGTTCAACGTACCACAAAGGCGAGTGAAAGTCAGGAGTCGAAATGACCTGACGTGGCCTCAAAGTGGAATTAGCGATGAGTTCCGCGGGCGCTCGCTGCCGGGGCTGCCCAGACTCTCCCCTCTGTTTTATGTTCCTTTAATGCACTGTGTGATCCTCCCCTCGCTGCCTTCCACGTTCGTATAAAGTGAAATTCAAACTTCCCAGGCAGCTGGAACCATCTCTTCCCTTTGGATTTACCAGAAACACGTCTCGGAGAGCAGAGGTTTGTGTTCCCTACGAATCTCAGGCACCTTCTCTCCTTATAGAGCAGTGGAAGCCCCTGGACCCGGAGGGCAAGAGGCAGTACGACAGGGAATTTTTTTTTTCATGCCTGCCTGCATCCAAAAACCCGAAGGGCTGCCTCCCATAAGCGATGTGGTTCTCGACAAGGTGAGAGGAGAGCCGATAAAACAGGTGCGTGCAGTTGGATTTATTAATTATTTTTTTTAATATGGATAGTTGTAAATGAAGATCCCTAACGCGGGCTTTGTTCCCGCGCCGTTTCGCTGCAGGCTTTTGTCGGGACGGGGAAATATTTGGCCCGATGTCACATCACAGAATGGTTCAGACAGAGGTGTTGGTGCCTAATGGATGCGCACAAATGATTTAAAAATGGGAGCGTTTTTAACGGCTTCTGTCTGGATTAAGTTATGCTGGTTTCTTATTAAAATTTAAAGTGATGTAGTCATGTAGACCTCAGGATATAAGTAAAGCAAGTCTGAACAGAGCAGCAGCGTCTTTTATTAGATCAGTTCTCTGGTTAGAAAGCTCAGGGAAGCTTTTGGGCAAACTTTTTTTTTTTTTTTTTTTTGATCTGAGACAGTTGTGTCACTGTTAATGAGCTGATCTAATAAAAGATCTTTAAAACCTTGACTCTGAAGAAGTTTAGTGATTTCTATGCAGCCTTATTAGAGATGTGATGTTCTCAGCTGCGCTCATTGAAATACCGGTTATTTCTGAAGTGCTGACACGGAGACCTTATCCCCATCTCCGTTAGAACCGTGCACTTCATTGATTTTGATGTAACCGCTGCAGACGCGCTCTTACGATTGGAGCACAGCTCAGGGTACGGGTGATCCTCAGGTGCAGAAGCATTTCCACCCTGAATTTCACACCCAGACAAATCGTAAAACGCAGCTTTGTTCCCAAAACGATTTCATCCACCTGCTAGTTTACCCGTACTTGCTTCCCGCTGCCCCTGACTGCTTCTGAGCTGCCTTAGCTCGCTCAGCCATCCGTCTTGTTAGCACAAAGACATTTGTTCGAGGGAAGGCGGCAGTTTTGTGATCCTGAACCCGAACCGTCACGTTCGTTCTGCGGGAGATGGGCCCGTGTCACCGTTATTTCATCCTCCATAAGTCACGCTCAGCCTTGAAACGTTCCTAAACTCCACCTGTTTCCTCGGTAGGCACCTGCAGAAGAGGCGTTTCAAATTAAATGCGTATTTTCGGTGTAAGCACAGATGCCTAAAACCTGCCCAGCATGTTACAAGTGATCGTTTGGATGTCAGATACGGCCGTCGGGGTTGTCTGTAGACCCGCGTGACCTCGGGCGGCTGCAGCACCCGCTAAACGGCTCCTCTGTTTGTTCTGCTCCATCACGCAGGTCAATCAGCCGAAACTGCCGCTGAGAACTCTGGACCCTCGGATACTGCCTCGAGGACCAGACTTCACGCCAGCCTTTGCTGATTTTGGGAGGCAAACCTCCGGTGGAAGAAACGTGTCTGGAAGTGTGAGTTTACCCCAACTTGCTACTTTAAAAACCGGCCTTAACACCGACGAAGTCCATCCT
>NW_009711004.1:37043-38593 GCF_000703405.1 Apaloderma vittatum | reverse complement strand
TCCGATGCTCCGGTCGTTCTGGTTTTGTCAGGATCAGTGCAAGGGTGATGTTTGCTTGGCTGTCAAAATTTAGGCAAGTTAGAGAAGCGGTGCGGATGTTTTAGAACTGGTATGTATCGGTCTGAAGCGGATCTGATCCCCTTCCCCGTTTCCCCGCGCGAGAGGTGTGGAAACACGTTTCCACGCTGAGGACCTGGCAGTCGCACGTGTGGGAACGCAGATTTCTCCTACAACAACCCGGCGTCAGCGTGTGTCGTCCTGGGAGTCTGTTTTGTAAAATGTGCTGCTAGAAACAATAGATTTTACTAACAACAGCAACAACAAAAAGAATATACCCAGCGCCCGTGTATGTTCTCGCTTTCTCTACGCTGCTTTGTCTTGGTCACGTTGTTGCTTGTTTTCCTGCCTTTCCCTCTGCTTTTCTTCCGCTCTCTCTTCCTTTCCCCGTGTCTGGCTTTGCCCAAACTCTGAAACATCTCTCTGAATTTTAACTCCTTGCCTTTGCCATCACTCGTTGTTGGGGCACAGCTGCCCCCAGCACGGTTGTCCCTGGTTTGAGCTAAACCAGAACCCGTTCCGTTCAGGATTTTCACTTTTCAGCTGAAGTCTCTTCCGAGAGTCTGCCCCGCCAGCCGCAGCTGGAGGCTGGAGGCTCCCCCTGGTAGGTTGTCGGGCGGAGGTCTTCACGGTGGGCCCCCCCCCCCAGCCGCAGCTGGAGGCTGGAGCCTCCCACTGTTAGGTGCAATCACTGATTTTTATTTTTTTTTTCATCTAGCTATTGAGATACATCCGGTGTATCCATCTGGATACATCTAGTGGCGTCGTTTAACTTTCAAAACTGCAGGTTCGCTGAATAACCTTGACTTCCAAGTGTGCACATTTCCAGGAGGCTTGGAGTCAAACCCGGCACTTTTGAGTCGATGTGATATTTCTCGTTTGAGGGCGGCCTGGGGGCCGTTGGAATAACCTCGGTCTTGGAATAACCTCGGTGCCACGGTTCCTCTGCGAGCACCACCGGGTCCCGTAACCTCGATGCTGTTTGAGGTCGACGTCGCTTCCTGTATTTGGGACTTGCCGGTCGTACTTCGGCACCTCCTCTCCTGTGCATTGAGCGTTCCCGGCCTCTCGGCCCCTGGGTAACGTCGTCCCCTGTTGCTCTTTCTCTCTCCGCAGGCCTGCAAAGTGCAGAGCAACCCTGGATTGCCTTCCCTGGCTCGGTGCGGTTCCCCAGCATGCCCTCTCTTGGTCTCGCCTCACCCACCCTTGAGGAACCTGCCGCTAGGGGTAAGCCAAATCCCCCTTTCCCTCTCCCCCAGTCTTTGCACCTTTTTGTAGAGTTGTGTTTTGTGGTGGTTTTTTTTTAGCTCTCCTCTAACTCCCGCTGTTGATAAAAGAACGACTGGCAGGAAACTTTACAAAAAGGTGCAACAGCAACAAGAAAACTTTAAAAAAATTAAAATAATAATAAAAGAATAAAATTTGTTTAAAAAAAAAAAAAAAAGACACGAAACCAGACTTGCATTGTACCCCTCTAGGCAGTCTTCAGTGGG
>NW_009711004.1:17931-36986 GCF_000703405.1 Apaloderma vittatum | reverse complement strand
TCTGCACTTTGCAGACCTGTGGAAAGGGGGAGAAAAGGTAAGTCCCGCTTACCCCGTTCATTTGGAGCATTCAGCACATAACATACATCTTACATTTGCGCCTTTACAGAGTAGAGCCTGCCTTTGCGTTTTGCTCGAGGAGGGGCGGAAGGTGACGCGCCGTAAGGAGCCCCGCTGCCCCGTGACGGGGGCGGTGGTGGGACGAGAGGGCTTTCAGCCCCGAGCGAAATGGGACGTTATCTTCTCGTGAAGCATGGCAAAAACCCGCGTGCGCGCTGTCCGTCCGCTCGGTCATTCCACCTCTGCACAGGCCATGCCCATAAACCATTAAACCCCACTGCCTCTCCCTCGCCCTCGAAATAACGTCGAGCCAGCCCAGCGCTAACAAGCTTCCGGCACGTTCAGAATCTTTTGTTTTGCTTCCTTGGCTTTTCTCTTTATTTCCTTCTTTTCGCTGAAACGCCTTGTGTGACTGTTTGTAGAACTAACAACCGGCGCATCAAATGACACGGGGAGTGTAGTTACATGGGAACGAAACACAGCTAATAAACCTTTTTGACGCAGATGAATGCAGCAGGTAACGAGATGCAAACGCGGGGAAATAGGGTCGGAGAGGACCGATCTGTCCCCACGCACCGAGGTGGGACGCGTCCGCTTTTGCGCTCCCTGAGAGGTGATGGGAACTCGAGTCCTCTTGGTTCTTGAGCTTCCCCGGAAGGTTGCGTCGCTCCTGGCATCTCACTTCCCCTTCTGCATGTGAAGCCTGTGGTAGAGGGAGCAGCCAGTTCTTTAATTTCTTGGAGATTTTTTGAAAGGTTACCGTGATTTGTGGCCTGAGAGTGGAAACGCTCCGTAAGGTCATGCTGTGCCGTGGCGACGTTTGGCTCCGTCGTGAGTGGCTGCTCCCCGTTCCTTTCTGCTTTCCTTTTTCCCCTCCGTCTTCCTCCAGAAGACGGGTAATTCAGATGAGCACTTCTCCGTGCTGTTGGTGGAAAACACTGTTTCAGAGCAGGCCGTAGCGTTGTGGTCGCAGGCGCTACAGAGCCGTTATTATCCGCTTACACTGGGTGACAAACAGGAGGCTGAGCACGAGCTCAAGTGCCTCTTTAACTTCCCGCTTTGTAGACGTGGAACTAAAACAAACCCGGATTTTTTCCATTAAAAGTTTGATCCATATATTATTTTATTAGACGTTCAAAGGAGGCTTCTGATCACTGCATTTAAAACCTAATCCAACGGTTCGAACCAAGTTTGTTGGCAGATACTAAAAGAACACAATCTTAAAGAAAGCCTTTGTTTTATTAATGCACTAAGAGATCTGGTCAGGTTTGAGGAGGCTGTGACGTGTGACACGCTGACGTGCAGGAGATGCGCAACCGTCGCTTTCGCCGGAGAAAACAGTCGCCTCCTCCAGGGCAATGGTTTCTTTTCGGTTTGCTCCGAGAGCCGAGATTTGGCTTTGCCTGGACCCGTCCCCAGGGCAGCGCCGAGCCTGCGTGGCCCTGTCCTCCCACCTCGCAGCCTGGAGAGGCCGGAGCTGCTCGAGAGACACGGGGCGGCCACGGGTTACATCTCGTTGGCTTTGCCCCCGTTCCTGGGCAAAACAAGCCCAGACGTTGTGGTTTTCAGGGCACGGCTCTGGTGACCAAGTTCCGCGGGTGCAGAGGTGTGTGATGAGGTTTAGCGCGCGGGGCTGAAACCAGGTGGATTTCTGTTGCGTTACTGTCTGGTTTTTCAGCCAGAGGGAAGTTCTTTCTTTCCGTGACTGTATGTTTGTGGCGTGGTTAGAACCACGGCAGCAAAACTGTGTGAAATTGCGGAAAAGCAGAGGTGGGTGTGTCAACACAGGGCTGCAAAGCAGACTTGGCTGCATCGTCCTGGTCCCAGAACTGCCTAGATTGGAAAGATCTTGAAGATCATCTAGTGCAACCATTAACCTAAGACTGGTGTCTCTCAGGGGCTCTGGGTGGGAGCGGCGAGGGGTTGTAGGGCTGGTCGACAGCTGGTTTAGGGAGGAGCCTGACACACCAAAGCATCACGGAGTCTCCCTGTTCTTGCTTCCTCATTCCACTGTTGATTTGTCGGTAGCGATCCACATGTGTCCTCGCGTTACAATTAGGGCTTGCACCCAAAAAAGGCTTTGAGCGATCTAACGGGTTATTCTGGCGCGTACCCTCAGGATCTGAGCTCGGGGCAGCACTGAGCCCTGCCCCAGGCATCGCCCCAGCACACCGCACACATCCTGCCCGAGATCCTTGTCTTTTGACACTCCCTTACTGTGCTGCTGCTGTCCCGTGACGAACGAGAACTCCAGCAGTCGGTCGCTTTTGTTGGCCTCGTGCATTTACGTCGTCAGAGTGAAACAGTTCAAATGGCAGCCACAAACTCCTTCTTTTCAGGAGGGTTTTGGTTTTTCATAGCGCAAAAACAGGTTTAGGGGCTGATACGTGACCTAAAAGGCAGCAGCTAAGAGCACCTGGCTCCTGCACTGAAGGAGGCTGTTGGAGTGGTTGAGATGGTTTTGCCTCTTGCTCGTTGAACTCCTTTGTTGAGCACAGAAATGTTTGCAAAGACCCATCTTTCCTGTGGAGGCTGCCCCATCAAGAGATTAATTATTTCTCTGGAAAGCAACAGGGTTTGATAATGGAGTTTTGTCGCTGTAAAATTATTTTACATTGAGGTCGGACATTTCTAACAAATGAGTTCAGAAATACAAAGGAGCGCAGGGCAAGAGTAACCTGCCGGCACCATTTGGTACCTTTAGTCCTTAATAGGAAGCTCCCAGCTGATGAAGGGGGAGTTTGGGGATGTCTTGTGCTCCACCATTTGTACAGCTCACAGAAAACTCCCCGAATTGTGGCAGTTTTTATGCCTGGTGTGATTGGGAGGAGCATCACGTAATGCAGGATTGCAGAGAGGCGCTCGATGCTGTTTCAAACAAAGTACCGCTTTCCCTTTCCTTCTGTAAAACTACAAAGAGTTTGACCCGCACCTGTTAGGATCAGTATTTCTCCATTGCAAGAGCTGCCCTGAAGCTCTGTTTGGTGTGTTTTATATAATTTCTGTCCTAAAATGGCTCCGTTTGAAGCAATCCCCAGTAAAACTTAACAGTTTGGGCAGAGCTGCTAATTTATCCTTATTGAAGTGCTTGGGACGCTACGTAAGGACTGGTGTGGTCCTTAAATACACCTTTGCTAGGATGTTTCTGGCAGTTTCTGGCTTTCAAGAGGCTGTTTTGGTCAGTCGGGTTGGGTTCTGCAGCGCTTAAGCAGCCTTCGGAGCATCGCCAATGCGAGTCCCGCGTCTGTGCTGGGAAAAGCTGGTGTCTTCACGTTCCCGCTGCCTGACCCGGCGCGTTGGGTCGGAGGGAGCCCTCGCAGGCGCAGGAGGAGTTGCCGACGGTCGGCATGGCCGTCAGCGGGCGTTGGCGTGCGCCTCGAAGCGTTTTGTCAAGGTGCGAGTGGAAAAGGGGATATAACAAGGAATGTTTTTGTCCTAGTTGTTGAATGTTGGACCGAGGAGATCTCAGCCAGGCCAGAGAAGAGAGCCCCGGAAGATCATCACCGTGTGCGTGAAGGAGGATGTGCACCTGAAGAAGGCGGAGAACGCCTGGAAGCCGAGCCTGAAGAGAGAAAGCCAGACCGAGGACCCGGAAAATGTCAAAACGCAGGTGAGAGCGTTGGTGAGCGCTTCGCAGAGGTACTGCCCCTGACGGGGGGAGGACGGTGATTTACCTTTGCCTTTGTGAAAGACAGGGGAAAGGGGCAACGAATTCCAGTTTAGTCACAGCTTTCCCCTACCGTGTTTTGGTTTTTTTTCATGTATTTATTCTTGACCTGGAGTTTAAATAGCAATCCTGTCTATTAAGCGAGTCTAAATAGGGAACACCAGACAACCTACTACCTCTCTTCCAGGATTATTTTTCTATTGCTGTTTTACTAGAATATTTCTGTCTCCATTTTAAAGCAAACAACCTCAGACCTCCAGCACAGAACTTGCTTTTCATCCCCTTTTAGACTCCATTTCTGCCCTGAACCTCAGCAAGACTGCGGTTCCGCTGAAAACTGTTCTCAATCCATCCTGCCCAGCCCCACAGCCCCAATGCTGAAGGTTTCTCTGTGCCTTTGTCCCCCTCCTTTCTGTGGGGCAGCCACTCTGGGCGGAGGTATTTGCCTGGTGGTCAAGCTTGTAATTTGTAGGATAAGTTGGGATAGTTTCAAAGGACACCGGCATTCTGTTCTCGGGGGCTGACGGCAGCGTCATTGACCTAATTATCATTCTGGGTAGGGTGAAAAAAAGGCACCTTAAAGTAAATACAGGAGAAGTTGGTTGCCTCTGGTCGAAGGAGAAGGAGGTTGCTCCCTGTGAATTGGTGTCAAGAAGAGCATTTCAGTCGGGTGACAACAGGGCTCTGTGCCTCTGTCGGGTTTGATAAAAGCACTCGAGTGTTTCCAGAAATCCTTCCCCACAGCCGTGGTCTGTGATAGCCAGTAGCTGAGCGAGGACTGGAGCTGGACCGAGCACCAACGTGTGTGTGCACAGATCTCCTGACCCAATTCCTAGATGTTCCCGCAGGATGTCTTCTCCGTTCGCCTTCAGGACACATCCTACCTTGTTCCTGAACGCCACCTGTTTGTGCGTAAACTTCATTTTTCTGTCGTTCAGGAGCTGTTCCGCAAGGTACGAAGCATCTTGAACAAGCTGACGCCGCAGATGTTCAATCAGCTGATGAAGCAGGTGACAGACCTGACGGTAGATACAGAAGAGAGGTTGAAAGGGGTCATCGACCTGGTCTTCGAGAAGGCTATCGATGAACCGAGCTTCTCGGTGGCGTACGCCAACATGTGCAGGTGTCTTGTGACGGTAAGAACCGCCAAAACCAAACGAGTGATTCCTCTGCGCAGGTGAATGTTGTGCACGTTACCCCCACAAACTGATTGGCAAGAGCAGAGTTAAATGTTATGTTTCTGAACAGAAATAAAAATAATTTACATGATGGGTTTCTTCTTCTCCGTTGGTTGGCCCTACCCGTGGGCAGAGGGCTTTGCTCGGAGGTGTGGACGCTTCGCTCTGCCCGGTCGCGAGACGCAATGAGTCCCGTTTGGAAAGTCCAGTTTCTCCCTCGTTGCGAAGGGAAGCCCGAGGTGCCGAGCCGAGCAGACAGCTGGTGTTCAGATGGTGAATTTGGGGCACAACAGCCTCTTTCTCACCCTGCTCCTTCATGCCACGCAGCAAAGGAGCACGGCTCCCAGCTCTTCAGCGCGTAACGAGAGTGTTTTCAAGCGGCGTGTCTTTTTAAAGGACCCTGTGAATGGAAATGTAATCTGTCTGCAGGCGGAGGCCAAGTGTTGAGCGTGACTTTACGTACGAAATGTAAAACTCAGCTGGAAATCGTGACGTGATGCTTAACTGTCACAGCCTTGCAGGCTTGCGGCGCTGGATGTGAAGGGCATAATAAAATGTAGTGGATGGCTTACAGAAAACCTCGCTCGTACATCCAGTTCAGCCGTATTCCTGCTCAGATTTTTCTTTCTTCCTTCTCCTGCAGCTGAAAGTGCCCATGGCAGACAAACCTGGGAGCACAGTGAATTTCCGCAAGTTGCTGTTAAATCGCTGCCAGAAGGAATTTGAAAAGGACAAGGCTGACGACGACGTCTTTGAAAAGAAGCAGAAAGAACTTGAAGCTGCTACCACTGTAAGTGGCATTTTTCCCCGTAAATTCTCGGAGCTCCCTCTGGAAGCGATCTCTTTTGAGGATGGCAGTGGATTGGGGGGGAGTTTCAGTCTGTCACTGTGGCTGAGCGTAATGAAAAAATATTGACCTTGATGAGCAGGTTTGTACCAGCTTCTTTTTGGTATTTAGGAGAAAAAGAGTAAACGGGGACAATGATAACTATTAACGTAAACCTGGATCTTCTGAAGAGTGCTGTGTTCTGTGAACGTGGGGATTTTTGGAGCTGTTTCTCTGTTTTACAGCCGGAGGAGAAGACGCGGCTCCATGATGAGCTGGAAGAAGCCAAGGACAAAGCCCGACGGAGATCCATCGGGAATATAAAATTCATTGGGGAGCTTTTCAAACTAAAAATGCTGACGGAGGCTATCATGCATGACTGCGTGGTAAAGCTGCTGAAAAACCACGATGAGGAGTCCCTCGAGTGCCTTTGCCGCCTGCTAACGACCATTGGCAAGGACCTGGACTTTGAGAAAGCCAAGGTAGGGCAGGACCGAGAGTGCGAGCCGAGGCTTTCAGGGCAGGCATGGAAGAAAAAATGGGTGTGGGGTGTTTTTATGAGAGGATTTGTTGGTTGTTTTTTTTCTTCAGGAATTTCTGTACGGCATGAGGGAATCATCCGCTCCTCTGTGGATGTTTCGTCATGGTCTGGCCTCGCTCCCTCCCCTCTGCCCTTTTCTAATAGAGCTGATGTAATTTTCAGGGATCTTCTCCACTTGTTAGTTGTTTCCAAATATTTCATCCAAGCGCACAGCCTGGAAACGCTCAGCATTTACTTTTTCCGAGTAGAATGCACCTCTTGTCTTGTACTTTCCAAAACATTTAGATTTCAAGTTGTTTCCTTACTGCTGAAGGCTTGTCTAACCTACAAAATCTACCACTGAACGTATTTTTAAATCTAAAAGCCTGAACCCCCACCAACCTGAGCCTTGGTGGATGCATTTCTTTTGTGTCCTCGTCGTCTCCAGTGATGCTGGAACATGGCAGCACTTTTGCAACTGCAGCGCTCCGGCACCCTCCTCGCGATTTTCCAACGAACGCGTACGCAGCACGGAGCACGACGTGCCCCAGGAGCTGCTCTGGGCACAGACGATCTGCGGCTCCGTCGCGAAAGCCAGGCTCGCGATGGAAACAAGCGGTCGAGGCTTTTGCCAGAAATCAGTCGGACTCGGCTCAGGAAACAAACGGAGCCAGTTGTTTTCAGCTGCTCGGGGAAGGGAGTTCCCTGGATTGCAGCGATCGTGGCGGAGCGATCCTGATCCTTACGGGGAAACAGTTTTTCAAACTCTTTTGTGGAGCGCTGACCCAAAACAGCCGCATTTCTCCCTAATCCTCCTGGCTGGGTACCCCGCGCCGGTACTGCCACGGCCTGAGCGTTACCGCTGCAGGTTGGAAAGTGCCGGAAGGTGGGGTTGGATTTCCCCACGTGCTTTGGGACGAAAACAGGGTCTGACTTGTAGGTGGTAGCTGAGGTCACGCTGGATGAGTCCCGGGTGCTGTTTGGGTCTTTGTGGGTGTGGAAGTGCCGTAAAAGGCAGCGTTGGGGCACACCGGACGCTTCTGCGACCTGGCGCCGTGGCACCGCGTAGCGCGGATGTCGCGTTACCCGTTGAGAGGAGCTGCCCGTGCCCTGTCTTTGTGATTTGTTATTTCTGCGTGAGAATCCTTGATGTGTTTTCTATTAATGGGGTAGACGTTTTATTACTTGTTTTTATTGAAGCTGAAGCGTTAGTGATAGGTATGATTAAAGCTTCTGGACAAAGTCCATTTCAAATATTTTCCCTGTCATTCCTAGCTTTGGAAACATTTGCTCTCAGAGCTGAAACTTTCCGAGGCAAGGCCAGAATCAAATTTTAATAGTTTTTTTGTGTTTGTTGATGGGTTTAGCTAGTTTTTAGTGAAGGGAGTGGAAAGCATTTTATAAAACTGCTTTGATTTTTTTTTTCTTGAAACAACTAGTGCCCCCATTTTGGGGGAAAAAAGCTTTTTGGAGCCTGATGAGTAAAATTTAGACCTAGTGGAGGCTCCTCTAATGATACTGTTTCATGTCTTGGTGCACACTGACTTTTTGGATGAAAAGGAGCTTGTGGGATTTTATATCATGACTAAACCTCTACAGCAGCGGCTTGCCGAGAGAAGCAGCGCTTGTGTCACCTGACCCCAGCTGAGACGGCTCAGGGAGGTAAAACATCAAAGTGATGTCGCGCAGGGTCAGTTTTAGGCACCTTTAGTTTCCTGGGTTGATGTGAGAAGTTGAAGCTCAGACGCAGAGCAGGACTCTGCTTTTCCGTGGCAGCTAGCCAGTAGCCACTCCGTGAGGAAAACCACATTGATTTTTCATTTTTTAAAAGATGGCAAGTTTTATCAAGTGCACGCAGAGGCTGTAGATTAATTAATTGAAAAAGGCAGAGAAAAGGTGCTAAATGAAGGAGGTTCCTGCAGTCCTGTGTCTCATTCCTTGCATATCCTGCGTCACACACGCTCAAATCCAACTCGGGGGGAGCGTACAAGACCCAACACTCTCTTCTCCGGGGAGCGGCTCGGGGTCCCCAGGTGTGTTTCTGGCGCAGAAACGCTGTAATGCAAAACCCACCGGCTCCCCACCTGAGGGAGTGTTTTTGTTTTCTTCCAAGAGGCGCTGGTGATGACAGTGATTTCTCTTGTGCAGCCTCGCATGGACCAGTATTTTAATCAGATGGAGAAGATCGTGAAAGAGAGGAAAACGTCTTCAAGGATTCGGTTCATGCTTCAGGATGTGATAGACCTAAGGCTGGTAGGTGCCAACTCAAGGGAGTAAAAGCGCGTGATCCCCTCGTGCCCAGGCTGCAAGAATCCTTACGGGAGAGCAGGGATTGACAGAGGTGGAATGTTAGAGGGAGAGCTGCGCCCCTTAGCCCAAAGAGAAATCTCCAGTTTGCCCTAACGAAGGCCAGGATTTATTAGATACACAAACCGCTCACGGTTCTGCTTAACACCAGACACGTGCCCACGCGTGCTTCTCGTGCCGCTCCTCCAGCCCCGGTGCAGCAGAAGTGCCTGAGCTCTTCTCACAGGGGCGGTTTTGGGTGTTTTTTACCCCACAGCATCCCCTGGGCCTGCCTTCATTTCCATGCCCCCTGGGTGTAACTGTTCCCTGCCAGCACTGGCTTGTGCCGATGGGACTGAAGAGCTCCGAGCTGCGCAGCACAGAGCGAGGGGCGCCGGATCGTGCGGCTGTAAAACCATGAGGGCCCTTTTTCCTGGCAGCGTGGAGCTGCTGGTCATGGCAAAAGCAAACGGAGCTTGTGCTCTGTCAGAACATGCCAACAGTGAGTCCTCACGAAGCTTCAGAAACGAATCACCTGGTGCGGGCAAGTGCAGGCAGAGCCCTGCCCGGGCTGTAACCACCCGCCCGGTTTGAGCGTAGCCACGATGTTAAAGCTGGAGCGTGGTGGGGGAAGGGCTGAAGGGTGTACCTCCACCCTGCGGCTGAAGGCGCGACTGCAGGTTGCGCAAACCTTCCCCAGCGCTGCGATTCCACCCGCCCGCGGAGGCGCCGATGGCTTTAGCCACCAGACAGCGCTTGTCTGAAGCCCCGAGCGGGTTTTACTCGTACCTCAAACAACTGCTTTGAAGCTGGTTTGGGGTTTTGTGGAGGTTAAAGTCACCGTCCTGGCTGCGGGGCACACGAAGATAATTACCCCGAAAGTTGTAATGAGGTTGTAGCAAGGTGAAGAGGCAGGCTGGTTCTTCTGGGGTGGATGGGTCCGCGCAGCGAGGGGCTGGATGGACACATCAAGCGGTGGAAAGGTTTTGTGGAGAGACAGCTCCACCTCTCTCTGCAGGATTCCTGTCTCAGCCATCGCAGTCCCTGGAGTGGCAAAGCTCTGTCTCCAGATAAAACGCAGTCGCTTCTTGCCGCTTTATTTTCAGGGTTTCTTTTTTATCCTCAGGCTTGGAGGAAGGGACAAACAGTGTCAGTAATAAATGGACGGGGAGTGCCAGCAGCGTCCCTCTGGTGCTCCTCTTCCCTCTGAACCTGGGGACGTGCAGGATGCTCGGGGTTAAAACATCTGGAATTCAGTCACGCTTCTCCAAAGGCATGAAAGTCTTCCCTGCAGCCTCTACCCTACACCAGAATTTATACCAGAGTCTAGATTGGGCTGGGGTAGCAACGGCAGCATCATGCCCCAGCACTGCAAGATCCCTCGGGGAGCAGCCCCTCTGAGATGTTACAAGGGGGGGAGGATGAGGCCTCCCTCACGGCGTTGAGAATTTACGGCGCTTTTCCTGGAAATATCTCTGAGCACACATTTTGCTTCTTTCCTAGTGCAACTGGGTGTCACGGAGAGCAGACCAGGGCCCCAAGACCATCGAGCAGATCCATAAAGAAGCCAAGATTGAAGAGCAAGAAGAACAGAGGAAGGTCCAACAGCTCATGACCAAAGAGAAGAGGAGACCAGGTAAAGTAAAAGCCGAGTTTGCTGCTTTTCTCACTCATTTCGCATCCAGTGACCATAGAGGGAATTCCACATAAAAGAAGAAAGAAAGATCTGTGTTTCCCCCAAAGTGTAATGACCGAAGGGGAATTGGGGCCTGATTATGGCTGAGGCTGGAGAAGAACCAGACTTGCCGTGGATTGGCTGTGTGGATTTTTGGGGGGCAAATTCCTTGGCTAGTAATGAGCAATCACAGGCTAAACAGCACTTAGGTTTTGCGTTCATGTGAACCAGATTTGATTTTGCATCAGTCTGCCACAGATCTATTAAAACAAGTTACCAGGTAGGAGTCAGATTTGCCATCCATTCTTGCGTGCAGCAGCATCCAATTTCAAGAGAATAGCATCTAATTTTGAGAGTAACCACGTTGTCTTTAGCTGTTAAAGTTGTGAGGTGTTGACTCAGCATGAGAAAGTGTCTTGACGTTACCCTTAATTGCTCCCAGCCCTTGAGGCTGCTGCTACCTGAAGATGAATTCGGAACGACTGGGATAGAGCAGGGAAGGGAGAAAGTCGTCTCTGGGATTCTTTAATACTAAGGATTGTTAAATGAACATGCCGTAAAAACGGGGTCTAATGAAAGCACACGTAGGTTTTGTTTTAATTATTCTAAAACTGACATCAGGAGAAGGTGAGGAGCCTGTTCTGCATCTAGACTAGCCTGGCAGGGCTGAAATCTTTGCCGCAAGCACGACAAGGGTGCGTTGGCCGCTCCTTTTGCGAGCTTGCGAAGGCCTGGTGCACACAGCCATATCCAGAGCGCAAGAACACACGCTGAGAAATCTACCCAGGAAGCAGCACTACCAAAACCAGCCCTTGAAAACAGTGAGATCTTTTATATCGAGGCTAGTTTATAGTCATAAAGTCAGGCAAGCTAATAGTGTCTTCTTAGACTAAAGAAACACTCCAAAAGACAGGATTTCTGCACGGAGTTGTGCCGAGGCGTGGCAGAAATGTGCTGTCGTCTTTTCTGCCTCCCGCTGAAGTTGGAGTTGGTTGCCTGCGTTCTCCCCGGGGGCTGAGCTGAGGGTGGTTGTGTTTGTCGCCTGGCAGGTGTCCAGCGGGTCGATGAAGGCGGTTGGAACACTGTGCAGGGGGCAAAGAACAGCAGAGTGCTGGACCCCACCAAGTTCCTTAAAATCACCAAGGTAGGTGCCAGCACAAGGCTCGTGCTTTACCTGACTGGATGTGTCAGGAAAGAACAGCAGTTTTCGGGTCAAAACTTGGTTTGGGGACGTTTTAAATCCCTGCGGTTAATGCTGTGCAAATCCCCGGGAGTTAATACCCTGCCCCAAGGCACAAAGGAAGACTCTGATGTCTTCTGAGCATTCCTGTGTTGTTTGTTCCGAGGGAAAGGCGGGCACATTCTCAGGTTCACAGCTTCGTTCTAGTGACCCAGAAGTTCTCTTAGTTGGAAAAAAATCTGCATTTTATTAAATGATGAGAAGAGAGTGTGAGTCGGGGTGGTGTGCGATGGTGGCGCAGCACGTGGCACGGCTGTTGCAGAAGGGATCTCAGCCACTGCTCTGCTGGAAATCCTTTTCTCAAGCTCTCAAGGCCCTGTTCTGACAGTGCTACTTAGTGGAATGAGGATGCCACCCTCTGAAAATGAAACGTTCCTGACGTGTCACGGGTGGCAGCCCTCCAGGCTGGAAAGGTTCAAGTGATACGCGAAGAGCCTGGTCTGCTTTTACAGCGATCCCGGTCTTCTCTGTGGTGCAGTTGCATCCCTCAGTATGTGATAAACTTTCACACTCATCTTCCAGATGAGCATCTTCCTCTGATTTTACTACTAAAGTGATGGTTTGGGGACGTTTATCTCGGGCTGCAGGTTTGGCAAGCTTGGAAATTTCTCCTTTTTTAATGGTCTTCAGAACAGCTTTGGGATTTCTCACCCAGAACTCTGTCTTTCACATAAATCGGGGCGATTCCTAGACGTTCCCTTGTACCAATTAATGTCACTCTCCCTGAATTTTACTCAGTACCCGGATGTTTGGAAAGCTGTAAAGCAGAACCTGGTCAGACTGTAGCACCTCTGCAGATCAAACTCATTTTGTTCCCTGTGAAAGTCATAAAACAGACTCCAAAACTTAATTAGCAGGAGAGATCCAGCCTGCTTTTGTTTGGCTTTACTGCTCTTCTGGGAAAAGTCCTTCCACTCTGTTCAGTACAAATAAGAGTACAAACAGGGCTAGTTCCACAATAGCCGCATTGTTGCACGGAGAGAGGAGCTCGCACAAAGCGATCTGCGGGGTCACAACCTCCTCGTTGATAAATTCACCTGCTGAGCACTGTAAAATCAATGGTCTCTTCTTGCCAGACACAACTTTTTCCCCGCCAAGTTCTGCAACCTCCTGTCGTTCGTTGCCCTCTGAATCGCGTTTATTACCCTGCGGATTGCCCCCAAAGCCACGACGGGTAGGCGGAGCGGACGGCAGAACCATTTTACTTGTCACAGACAAACTTAACAGCTTTCAAGTACTTACCTGTGCTTTTTCCTCCTTCCCGAGCTTCAGAGTTTCCAATCAAAAGAAGCTCCTGGTCATGGTGAACGTGTTTCCCTGACCCTTCGGAAGAGGCAGCTCATGCTGCATCCTCCTTGTCTGGCTCTGTCTTCCACCAATGTGTTAAAACACATTTTGGTGTTCACGAGAGAGGGATTGTTGCCAAAAAATACCTCATTTATAATTAAGGTATAGATTTGCCCTTGTAATGGTATCTCTTGATGTGTTTTACAGCCCACAATAGATGAGAAGATTCAGCTTGTGCCTAAAGCCCAGTTGGGCAGCTGGGGAAAGGGCAGCAGTGGGGGAGCAAAGGCGAGCGAGATGGGTAAGTCGGGGCTTGGCCACCAGCCGAGAGCGGCTTTGGGTGGGTTAAAGCGGGGCAGGACCAGCCCTTTCCCTTCCGTTCTCTCCCCATCACTTCAAAACCAACTATTAAATGATTTTGTGATGCCAAGATGTCAGCAGCTACTGACCTTGCTGTCGCTCTTCTCTGTCTGTCCAACTTCCTAGACACCTTACGACCAAGTGCCACTAATTTGAACAGATTTTCTGCACTGCAGCCTCCAGTCCCATCTGTATCTGCCTCATCCGCATCTTCAGAATTAGATTCTCGCAGGGCCTTAACTAGGTAAGCTGCGGTTCCCCCTCCGCTGTCTGTACACCTGCGCTTCTCACTTGCTGCTCCTAGTTACCAGCACACAGAAAGAAGAGAATTTCACTGAGTTTCCAGGAAAGGCTGTGTCTTTCTCCCCGCACTGTGTGCTTTGAGCCCACTCAAAACACATGCATCTTTTATAATTTTATAGGAGAGACAGAGAGTATTAATTTTTAAAGCCATTACAGTGAACGTTTTACGTTTCCATGGTTTAGTCACCCTTTATCTAAAGGATACACTTGCTGGTAGTTTATAACAGGTTAAAAACTCTTCAGGTGAAGTGTTGTAATACACAGGTGTGGAGGTTGGATTCAACAGTCGTGGCTTCAGCCGGGTCAGTAGGTTTATTTATGCCTAAAACCTTGGAGAAATTTAGCAGAGCTCTTAAAGCACTCTGGCTGTGCCTGACCCTTCCCGTTCGGTGTGACCGAGCCCGCCTGTGCTCTCGTGTCACGCGATGCGTGCGTAACCCTGGGCAGTGCTCAAACTCCCATTTCGTCAGGGCTGCAGCCGCTCCAGCTCGTAGCATGAAACATGAATTAACCCTCAATAATTTATTGACTCTAGACATGGTTTATAAATGTACGGTTCATTTAAAATGTCACTGGTTCTTCATTCCAGTACGCATGAGCTGCCGGGCTGTTTTCTTGGGTTTGTCCCTGATGTTTTTCCCTCCTATTTCACCTGAAACTCTGGCTTACCTGGGAATTATTCCATTTTTGGTATCGTTTTGCCCATCTTACTCACTAACACAGCCAGTAATAGGGCAGATCCTTGTCACCTATTGGTTGTAGCCCTCAGTATTGGGAAGCTATTTTTCAGTAAAATACACCGCTCATGCTATTTTACAGTAAGCCAGTGCCTTTACATTATAAAAATCCACCGTTCTGCTGTAAGAATTTTATTGCTTTTCCATATGCTCTCTGGGAAGTGTTGGTTCTGCCTGTCCGCTCTGTGGATATTTGTGTTTGGGCATCTCTGAGACTTGAGTTCATTTTGATTATATTCCGTACAGCTACAACTGTGAAAAAAAAAAAAAAAAGAAAAAAAAAATCGAGACAACAATCCTGCTGGGTTTGGGTTGTGGGGTTTTCTTACTGCAAAGCTACCCAGTATCTTTTGTAACATTACCAGCGCTACGAGCAGGGCTTGCTCGTACCGTAACCATGACGCACGTGTGGTTTTGTTCCGCAGTCGCGGGAGCACGGGCAGGGAGAAGAACGACAAACCTCTCCCGCCTTCCCTCTCCCGTCCCAACACCTTCCTGCGGGGCAGCAGCAGTAAAGAGCTGCTGCTCGACAATCAGGCGCAAGAGGAGCAGCGAAGGGAGATGCTGGAGACGGTGAAGCAGTTGACAGGCGGCATGGAGATGGACAGAAACAGCACAGAGGCGGAGAGGAACAAAGCCAAGGAACCCGGTGAGCCGCTTTTCCGCGCTCAGGGAATCTCGCGGAATGCGAGAAAAGTCAAAAGAGGAAAAAAATAAATGAGAAAAAATGACAGATTTGTGTGCAGCAGTGTGAGTTTTCGGCTCACAGTGACAAGTCATTGAGCTGTGACAGCTGTGATCTGCCTCCCAAAGGTTCGTGACACAAGGGATTCGTACGGGCCGTGGCGTTGGCTCCTCTCACCTCCTCTCCTCCTTAGGGTTCGGAGTCGAAAAGCTGCGGGTGCTGGCAGAGCTCTGCTCTGTGGCCTTGTCCTGCCCGCTCATATCCTATTGCTGCTAGTTTCTGGGCTCCACGTCCCCAAAGCCAGTGTCAGTTGTGCAGAAACACTTTTTCAGCCCCAAAAAAGGCCGTAGCTACCCTTTGCACACATTTCCCGGGGGACAAACCACGCACGGCATCTTTTTATCAGGGCGCTGTTGCCAGCCCTCCTTCCGAGCAGGTCTGGGCGCAGCGGGGCGTTAGTGCCCGCTGGGGTGGCTTGTGTCACCCCGACAGTCCTCCAGCTCCTGCTTTTAGCTCCAGCCAGCGGAGCTGACGTGCTAGTGAGAAAATACGTAGGGCGACGTTCCCTATAGATAGAACCTTTGCGATAAGCACGGTGGTTTGCTCTTTTGCCAGGAAACATCTAGAAGCTGCCACTGAGAGGAGTCCCTCTCGACTCCCACGACACGGCACGTGGTCATCGTAAAGCTTTGGGACCCCATAAAGGATTTTGTGGGGACGGAGATTTTGGGGATGTGGTCAGGAGGTTGCTTCGGGTTGCTGCCCGTTGCAGTCGGCGTGTTTCAAAGTTTGATTATTTGATATTGATAGAGAGCTTTGGAGGTCTCACACTCTGTGTTGCTGCCAACTGTGTTTCCAGGAAAAGGCTGATTTACAGAAATATCAGATGTTCATGCAGGGGGAAGTGTAACCGAGATAAGGGGCCCGTGTCTGACGACGCGACAGGGCACACGCCCTGCTCTGGTGACTTGTTTTCAGAATGCCGTCTCTGAAAATGATGCTGATGCTCCTTTTCCAAAACGTGTTGGTTTTTTCTTACATTTCTACCAGCCAAGCCAGAAGCTCCTCCAGCTCCGGTGCAAGAAAAGCCTTCGCTATCAGAAGAGGAAATCGAGAGAAAATGCAAATCTATCATTGATGAGTTCTTGCATATTAATGATTTTAAGGTAAGCAAAATGGAAACCTCACTTAAATGCCACAGACCTTTCTGCTACGTTCAGCAGAACTCGTCAGGAGCAGCGGTTTTGGAAGCACTCAGCTCGCACGAGGTGACAAACGGTGGAGCCTGTCAAAGTTTGCGCAGCAGCACCAGCTCCATGAGCGTTTTTTTGGACAGTCGTCTCCCAAACTTGTTTTCTGCCCTGCTTAGTACTGGGAGAAACGGCCCAGCTTGTGTGTTTTAAGCAGCAAGATGTACGTGTGTCTGTCATGAATCACTGAGCAGCTCCGTAATAACAGCAATTTTGGAAACAGAACAGCTAGTGGGAAAATAAACTGAGGCTTTTTTATTCGGTTATCAAAGCACGTGCTCTTCTGATGTGGAGGCAGATAAAGCAATAATAAATATTGAACAAACTACTCCAGAGTATTTTTAATAAACACTGGAAATTACGAGCAGCTGTCAACACTTCCTAGTTAAAGGTTGACATTTTGTTGCCCTTGTAAATGGATTTTTAGCTCGTCCAGGGAGTTTGTAAGACATGTTACGCTTGCTGCAAAGCTGATCGGTTTGATCTGCTGCTGAAATAAATTTTAAGAACCTGCCAAGTTTGAAATGGCAGCACTGGTTTGGCACCCTACGAGCAGAGTTGCTGCTCATGCTTCCTCGGGCTTCCAGTTAAAATTGGCAAGAGGGATATTAGGATGGCTTGGTTTGGGTTCTCAGCTGGTTATCAGGAGAAGTTGTTAGATCCTGGTTTGGGGATGAAAGGAACCCTGAGCTTTGATTCGTGGTGTCCCCCGGCTTGCTGGCCTGGCCGAGGGGACGGTGGAGCTGCTGAACGGATCTCCGGTCCTTTTGCTTCTTGCAACAGACTGCAAAGCCTAACGCCCAGATATCTGGGACTAAGGGCGGCTTCAGTTTCTCTGCTTGTGAACACACTGACATCCTTTTATGGCTGGGTGGAAATAGAGTTGCATTTTATTAGACAAGTGCACCTCTGCTTAGAAGTCCATCAGGTTGAGGCAGCACCCCTGCATTAGGGGGCCACGCGGTAATTGCAGTTTCTGAGTGCTCTTCCAACACGGTGTGCAGCAAAGCTTCTCCCTAATTCAGCTTCATAATTCAGCATTAATAAGGCTGTGTTAACGTAGCATGTAGCAGAGGAATCGCTGTTTAGTCTTTGGTATTTAACCTGACCGTAAATCAGAACTGCTGAGCGGTGTGCTGGTGTCTGGTGACAGCAGGGTCGCTCCCTGTCCCAGAGACTCTGGGATGCGCTGGGCACGGCTGACGGCAGAGCTCTGACCCAAGCCTGCGGGCTGGGACCCACCAAAATCCGTCTGGGGCTGCCAGTTCTCGGAAACTGAAGGCATAACCTGAGACAAAATGCAGATGTTTTCAAGCAGGAAGCCCAGTGAGATCGGCCGGGCTGAACCTGCCTGAAGGTCAGCGGGAGATCGTTGCTGATGACAGGGGAGGTTTCTGAAGTGTGACATTGAGCGCTTCTCTGGAAGTCTCTGTGTGAGAGGGTTTTACTTGTTGAGGTTACAAAATGCACAGGCCAGAAAGTAGATGCTTTAGGAAGGGGACGTTTTCCTCCAAATGCTCCCCACCTGCTTTATGCCTCTTCATATGACGTGGGTTTGTAACACAGGCAGTTCTCTGCCAGATGAGATCAGCGATGAATTCACCCCGATGTCCTCTTTTTAACTTGCCTTGATATTTGGTGAACTAAGAGGTGTTGTGCTGGCATCCAGAAGACAATTCCTGTCCTTTTGCTGACTGGTCCACCTGTCGCCTGGAGCCTGATGGTGTATTTTAAAGAATTGTTGCCTGCATAGTATAAATATTATTATTACTAGTAGTATTCTACGATTTCTATCTCAGTGGTGATTTGTGGTGAGGTCCCATAGCCTAGCTCAGCACCTTTGTCTGGCAGCTTCGCTAAATACTCAGTTCCAAAAAAAAACCAAACTCCAAACCCCAAAACGAGCAGTCTGTTGATTCACCTTCAAAAAAATCCCCGTCCTGTGTACCAGGTGCTACAACGTGTGCTCAAAAAAACATCTTGCAGTAGAAAATGACCCCATTTTTTGATGTTCTCGCTCATCGCCTGTGTCTCTGGAACAGGAGGCGATGCAGTGCGTGGAGGAGCTGAGCACCCAGAACCTGCTGCCTGTTTTTGTGCGAGTGGGAGTGGAGTCGACGCTCGAGAGGAGTCAGATCACCAGGGATCACATGGGCCAGTTATTACATCAGTTGGTGCAGTCGGGAAAGCTGAGCAAGCAGGATTTCTTCAAGGGGTTTGTATTCTTTTCTTGAGGAGATGCTTTTCCGCGTCGGTGAGAAGTGATTTCTTGCTTTGGTATCCTGCCTTCTCCACGCGTCCCATTTTCACCTGGCTGTATTTATAAGTAATAGAATTATTGTAATATATTTTTAAGTATTTCAGAAGCTTGAGTGTAAATGCTTTCCTATTTATAGAAGTATTTCTAAGCGAGTATGTAGGTGTCTCTTTAAATGTGCGTGTTTAATTTCTGTTTTTGTGGTGCATTTATCAGTGTTTACCTTTTGGGAAATCACTGAATATGATTAAAAGAGGAAGAAATCAAAAATCTTCACGTGATGGCCTGGAGGTCGTGTAGCCTGAAGTCGTGGGCATCCACAGCACCGCAGGCACTTCCCCTCTGGTGAAAGAGGCTTCACCCATATGATTCCATTTCCCAGGACAGCTCAGCTCTGAGGAGCAGACGTGTCCTCAAGGGGCTGAGAAGGAGAATACACGGGGTTCAAACCCGGATGGAACAGTGGTGAAAAAAAAAAAAAATATATATATATATACCTGCAGGGATTACACTTGTCTGTGTCCACACAGCCGCTGATGGCCCAAACGACTTGTCGAAGTGGCGCATTTCCGTAACGGGTTGTGATTGCAGCCGTTGCTGGAGTGTGGCCGAGTGGTCGTGATGCCAAATAAGAGGGATCTTGAGGAAGGAGTGGGACGTGCGGTCTGAACGTGGCATAAACAAAGTGAATGGCTCCTGGAGGGGAGGAAAAGGCAAGTGGTGT
>NW_009711004.1:0-17921 GCF_000703405.1 Apaloderma vittatum | reverse complement strand
TGAAGACACCACGGAAAACCATGGCGCTTACTCACGCGAGGCAAATGACTGTGTAATTAGGGAGTTGCGGTACAGGTCTGCAGAGATACGCAACAGAAACCAGTTTCTGGTAGAAACCCTGGTACAAAGCTCGGTAGCAGAGGATGGAAGGAACCAAGCAAGGGAGATGTTGTCTGCGTTTGAAGCGCAAACCCCAGCATTTTCAAGGTTTTCGGGGAGAAATGAATCATGATGGAAACTGGCAGGAGAGCCAGAAAAAAGATCGGTTTGCACCAGGCATGGGAGGTGAAGCCACCTACAAGGCTTTTATCGGAAAGAAGAGTTTTGAGCGGTTCTGGAAACTGTTTTGTTGGGGAGCGATTTTGTAATTCGTCCTGTTTGCGTTTTCTGTTCTGGGTGGAAACCTCGGCTCTTCTCTGTTGAACTCCTTTGTGTGCTGTTTTACGTACTTACCGAAATGTTGCTGCTCACCTTACATTCGGGCTTCTCTTACTATTAATCCCGTCTGTAAATGTTTGGCTCTTTTTAAGAAGGCTCCATTTATTAGATGGTTTGCATTTTTAGACCTTTTTTTTTTTTCAAACTTTTAGAGGTTTTACTAATTAGCAAAAGATTTGTTACTGGGGTTATAAGAACTGTTGTAAATGGGGCTTTTCTGGGTGTGTCTGCTGGCTTGACGGAAGGTGACGCTTTGCCACACACTCCCCATGTTACCACTTAAAAGAAATTCACTCCTGGCAGTTTAGAAGCACTGAAAGCATAAAATGACAATAGGGGTTTTTTTTTTTACTTTTTGATTCTCTTCACTCCTCTTTTTTAAGTACAGATTTGCTTTGCAGGAAAAGCCTCAAATTAAATTGTCCTTAATGTCTGACATTCTTCTTTTTTTTTTTTTTTTAAAAGCTTTTCAGATACCTTGGAGATGGCGGACGATATGGCCATAGATATCCCCCACATTTGGTTGTACCTAGCTGAGTTGGTGACCCCCATGTTAAAAGAAGGAGGAATCTCTATGAGAGAACTTATACAGTAAGTAAAGCTGCTCTTTTCCAGCGTTGGGGGAGCTGAGCTCTCTACCTGGCCCCACTCTAGCATTTTCACAGCATGGTTCCCATCAGTGGATAAAAGACGAGCGGCATTTCGCCTTCTCGTACGGGTGGAGAAAATGCTCGCGGCACGGAGCAAGCGCTGCGGGGGAAGGTTGCTCGCTGCTCTGTAGTCGCCAGGCAGGAGCACAAGTTTTATCCATAAATCTTCTTCAATCCTGTTTGTTTCGGCTGAGCTGAAAAATACCCCGGTGGTGGGCGGTCAGAGTCATTCGAGAGCGCGCTGAGGCTCCGAGACTTGGATTTGAGGAGAGCGAGGTGTCGTGCAGGAGTCCTTGTCTCGGAGCTGCCCCCTGGGCACTGCCTTAAACAGGCATAAAACCTTCCCTGTGAGGCTGGGAACTGCCTCCAGGACCCGAGTTTCTGCATTTTGTGCGTGTCCTGATATACTTCGGGATTAACTAGAAGCCAGTTGAATGGTTCCCTTTTCCTATAAGCAGTGAATTCAGTAGCCTTTTCCCAAAACAGGGGTCTTGCTCCTTGAACACCGCATCCAAGAAAAATGAGTGGATTTGACATAACATACGAATAAATTTTCTAGTTAGCCCTGTTGCAACGAGTGCGCTGCCTCACTGAGGTGTGTGTTGTGAGCTAGATCAAACCCTTTACTCCTGGCAGACTTTAAAGGTGATTTCCTGCCTTATGCTGATCCCTACCCCTTGCCTTGCCTTCCAAGGGAAAATAACGTGTGATTGCGGTTTTATTTTCATTCTAGAGAATTTAGCAAACCTTTGCTTCCTGTGGGAAGAGCCGGCGTCTTGCTTGCTGAAATCTTGCACCTTCTATGCAAACAAATGGTAAGTGTCCGGGCGTCCCGCTCGTACATAAGAGCTGGATGCGGCGAGTACGTGTTCGTGCATAAAGCTTCTACATTTCCCACATGAAAATATTTAGGGATGGGACCAGCTAGTCCAGATAATGTAGGAAACCTGCTTCTTCATCCCCAAACCTGATGAGGTTCCAACAAGTTAACTTTTTTTCTGTTTGTTTTTTTTTTTTCTCTCATCACTTTCCCTTTTGCAGGTACCTTTGTACCTGGCTTCTTCCAGAAGCTAGAGTGTTGAAATACTGCAAGTGGGACATTCTCAAGGTATTTCTGGGCTGACCAGAAGCAGCAAGTGCCGGAAATCTTGCGAGAGAGCTGTTCTTGCAGACCGGAGGGGTTCTGAGGGTTCGGATAAGCTTCAGCCGGCCTCTCAGACTTCTGGGTGCTTATCCAAGCTAAACCTGCCGACTCTCTCAGATTCACCCATCACTAGGGGTAGTGACACCTTTTCACCCTGTGACTTTTAGAGCTCTCTTACACATCTCACAGTTGTGTGTCCAAACAGTTTGGTGGTTTCCCTCTAGCTCTGTCTCCGTTTTTTGTCTTTTTTTTTAATCCAGCTAAATACTGCACTTCGGATAGTGTCAATTTTCAACCCTGTAAAATCCCTCACTTGCCTTTTTTTTTTTTTTTTTTTTTTAAAGCATGCATTCAAATAAGGTTGAGTGTTGCAGGAACGTTTCAGTCTGGCAGTGCAAATAGTGACTTTTTATTTATTTTAGTCTTATGCTTTAGACAATCGACTCCCACTTATTTTTTTTGATCTGTGAAAGAAAAGCTGCTCTAGGGGTTGAAGCGTTGGGTTCCTGTTTTCTGCCACAGCTTTCGAATTTGATCTCATCCAGGCCAGTACTTGGACTCGGGTATTTCACTGTAAAACCAGTTATCTAATTCAAGTCCTGATGAATGATAGCCGGAACTATGCACAATTAGCCCTTAATGTTAACTTAAAACGGCAATTGCTTTGTAAACTGCTAATCAGGCTGCTTTTATCAGGGCTTAGCTTAGGCTACGCACCAATCCCCCTTGTGCGGGTGCAGTAAGGTAAAAGTTTTGGCAAAGCATTTGGGTGAAGAGAGCTCGTTGTTACTGGGGGATTTATTCTCGTCAGAATTGTGTACGTGCCGTCTTAGGCAGGATACCGAAAGGTCGGCGGGACATTCGAGGGCGTGGAAGGCTGAAAGGCACCTCTTCTCAGGGAGTTCTAGGAACTGAAGAGTGAACTCAGTATTACGGATCTGAATTCGAGGCTTGATCTCTGTGCGGAAAACAGCCACGTGAATAATTATTTTGCAGAAGTAGCTAATTTAATTTGTGGGTGCCTTAGTGTCAAGGCAGGGGGAGAGTGAATCACGGAGTAAGTTGATGACAGAGTCAGGAGAAGAATCTAAGTCATCTCACTGGCAGCTCTGTCACAGCCCTGGGAAACTGCGCCCGGTTCAGCTCTGTCACTTTTTGTAGGCAATCTCGGGCTGAAGTCATTGCGAACCCCACGGGTCACGTTATGCCTTGTTTATTACCCATCACCGTGGCGTCTGACCACTTGACAAGATGTGTCTACCTGTGGCAGGATTGCTTATATAATTTCTCTTGCACGGGGTTTCCGGAGGTTTTCACTTCATTGCGAGGCATCTTGTTCGGTGGCTGAGCGGTTTCTTTATTTCTTCTGACACAGCTGCACCACTCCGGCTCGTGTAAGCTCCCCCGGCTGCCTCTCTGCTCTCTAAAATGACCAAACTGTTTGTGTTTTAGAGCCATAAGAAAGTGGGAGCCTTATGGAGGGAGTCTGGCCTCAATTGGAAGGACTACTTACCCGAAGGGGAGGATGTACATACCTTTCTCACGGAACAAGTGAGTTCAGAACAAGCACCTGCTTCACGATTTTGGCACGTCAGTTTTCACACCCACGTCCCCTGGGGTCGTCCTCTCCCATCCCATTCCTCTGTGTAGTTGGCGTATGGGACGTGGAGTGAAGGGTCTCCCTCACCAAGGCTTGTCCCCTCCAGGCACGCATCTTCCTTCCGCCAGCTTCCTCTGGGTGATCTCTCTGTCCAGCTGAGGGGAATGAACTCAAAAGAATGAGTTTTGCAGCAAGGGGAGACCATCTGCAGAAGGGCCAGAATAAATGATAGCAATTATTCACACATCCCACCCTGCATCACGGTCTGGGGCAACCAAGAGGAGCCAGGCCTGGTGGAGGGCAGCTCTTGCTGGTGGTGCTCCTAAGGAAGGAGCTGGAGGTCTCCCTGTGGAGCTCCAAGTAATCCACTGCTCTCTTTTAGCACTTAGGGAGCGCTGCGCTGCACGAAATGAAATGGATTAGCAAGGCCCGGGGCTTGGTGAGGTCACCGTAGATCCTCTGTGGCGTTTTGCAGTGAATTGGGGCGTTAGCTGCAATTTTGTGGAGCGAATGTCGGCTCTGGTAATTGTGTTCCAGCTCCCCGTCGTTTTAGTTGAGCAACACGCCCTCTGTTTTGTAGAGGGCTGGAGTTGCTCCGAGGTGCGTGGTTGTCTTCACTGGATAATGTCGTTGCCATGTGTAAAATGTTTTGGATCTTCGGGATGGAAAAAGCATGTAAATGGTTGTAATGATGACTTTGCAGCTGAAAGATGACAGGAAGCAGGATGAAGCGTCGCTCTCTGCCTCGGTTTGGTGTAGTTCAGCACAGGGAAGTGTATTTAACTAATTCTTACCATCCCTTCTGATGTTGCAGAAGTTGGACTTCACGGAGTCCGACTGTTCCAGTTCCTCAGAAGCACTTTCAGAGAAAGAACTCTCTGCGGAAGAGCTGAGCAAGCAGCTAGAAAAACTCATTGTTGAGGACAAGGCGAACGATGAACAAATCTTTGACTGGGTAGAGGTACAAAGACTATTTCCACCCTCCCCGCGCACCATTCGTTAACTGCTTTTGCAAATAATTTCTCGTCTGCAGGCTCCCCCCTGGGCATAGGGCACTAAGAGGATTAGGTCTGTGCAATCAACACTTCCAGAGAAGTAAAATCTAAAATATAATCAGTCCGTTATTTCCTAGTAAGCTTTAGAAGAAAGAATTTTAGCAGTATTAGCATGCAACTGTGTAACTGCTTTTTAAATACTGTAGTTCTGTTTGTACTTGCCTTTTTCTACTGGCTGACACTGAATTCTGGCTACTGGCTATTTTGACACTGCTTCTGGCTACTTACTACATTTTATGTGGGGTACACTGCTACATTCTTTCCTTTCAAACTACCGGATAAAAGCTGCTCCTGGCTTTTTGCAACATGACCTACGCAGATTTCCCCTTGACATGCTGCAAAAATGTCCTGGGCGGTCCCTGAGGGCAGTGTACCTCTCCTGGTGTGCTGGACCAGGCACTGTAAGAAAAAAATAAAGAAAAAGGGAAAAAAGGAGGAGGGAAAAAAAAACCCTGTCAACGCACTAATCTTTTGCCCTCTGTCTCTGGCTGCAGCCTTTAAGCCGAATATTTAGTCTGGCGTCTGAAATCATACCCAGCCTGATTCATGTAGGTCTGTGCTCACAGCTAAATCTTGGTCGGCTTCGTTTCAGTTATTTCTGTTGCGGGAGCGGCGCGTTAGAAATGTCATTTTTCTACTGCCCTCTGAGAATTCACGAGCAGGATGAGAGCAGCGCTGCAAATCTGGGGACACTCACCGGCTCGTTGTAGCCTCGGACAAGTTACACGGCCGTTCTCTGAATAACTCCTGCCAAGCCAACAAAACTCCACCCAAGGAGCATGTTGTAAAATTTGTTGAAAAAGCCTAAAACTCTTAGAAAATAGATAAGGGCATTGGTGAAGCCAAGCATTGTCGGGTTGGTTTGTTTCTCAAGCCAAATGACTCGTTGTGGGAGTAGTTAATGGGCGTATGGAGCACAAGAGAGCTGCTCTGCGTGTCGACGTGCCTGAGCTGGGTTTGAGAAGCAGATGGCGAGGCTGAGCCCTCGCACAGGGGTGAACTGGGTTTCTGCCGCAGCAGCTTTTGCTGAACTCGAACTTGCTGCCAGATTCAGCGGTGGAGTTCGGAAGCGGTTGCTCTCCCGCAGTGGCGTGTTTTTAACTGGTCTGTTTGCTCTTGATTTCAGGCTAATCTAGATGAAAGCCAGATGAGTTCACCTACATTCCTTAGAGCTTTAATGACAGCAGTTTGTAAAGCAGCTATTATAGGTGAGTAACCACGGTACAAACGAAACATGCAGAGAATTATTTTATATTTTTCAGGGTTATAGCGCTTTTCCCTCCCTCAAGGCTTTTTTTTATCGCACACTAAGACTTTCACATGGTACTGAACTCCAGGGCTGGAGAGCAGGGTCTCCGTTCCCCTGGGGCAGCCGGGCACTTCGCCAGTTACGGCAACCTCGAGGCCGTGGTGTGTCCCAGTGACCTGATGTGAGGAGACCTTTCAGACGACTCTGAGTAACACCAGTTCATTGATTCTTCTGGGGAAGGTGGAAGTGCACTAGACATTATTAAGATAATTAACATTTCCACTCTTGTGTCAGCAAGTACGCGTGGGCTCTCTGCAATCATGAATTGCCATGTGCGAGCTGGAAGCGTGGGTTGCAAAAGAGAAGCCAGCCTGCATCTCTCTCTTCTTAATAGTTCTGTGTACGAAGTTGTAATTTTGGAAAGCTGGTTTGTGTGGATGAGTTGTCGGGCAGTGGGCTGGAAGCGGAGGAAAGGTGGGTCCCCAGGTGAGCTGTGTGAGCCTCAGACCCTCGGGGCGGCTCACATGAGGTGCTGCAGCCAGAAACACCTGGTCTGTTCGCTTTGGTTTCTTTACCTTTAGCACTGGCAGCTGGCAAGGCGAGAAACGGCACTTGTAACGCACCTGGTCCTGCTCTTAGCTGTAAGGTCGCGCTTGGTGGAGAGAATGGTCTGAACTTCATCTTGTTGCGAGGAGCAAAACAGCCCAGCTGCCTTCTTCTGCCTGAGAACAGAACCTTCCTGATGCCACCTGCTGTTCATGGTGGAATGACACAGGACTCGATTGCAGATGTTTCAGGGTTCCCTGATGTGTTTCAGGAATATCTTCTGCTTTGCATTTGGACTTTGCCTCTAATTGAGGGGTTTTTTGCTTTTGTTTTCAAAAGATGATGTAATTGTGTTGCACAATTTACTTAAAAGCTGCTGAATAATTTAACCATGTTTCTGATGGACTTCTGGTGCATGTTTTTATATGTTCCTGATTTCCCCTGTCATATGCAGCCTATGATTTTGTTTCTGCCTTAGTGTTTTTAGAAAGAAAAAAAAAAAGATATAATTTTCTAAAAACCTTGTATATAGCTGAAATTTTAGCCCTAGCCATGGTATGTGCTTTGGACATCCAGTTGCCTGCGGCAACACAACGATTTGCACTTGCAAGGTTGGAATTCTTCTGCGTGTGTCAGCAGGTTAGGGCCAGGATCCCTGCAGGTAATGATTGAAGTTGGGAAACGAGAGAAAACAAGGCTTTTGGAAAAAGCCGTTGATCAGAAATACTTCCTGTTGTTTGTCTTTTTGCTCCGTGCTAACCTGTATCTGTGGTTTCTATTTGGACAAGCAAAGGTGATGAAAGATCCGCCCCTCCTGCAGTGTGCCAAAGCTGCTGACCCTGTTTTCTTCTCTTGCCCTCAGCGGACTCTTCTAGCTTCCGTGTGGACAACGCTGTTATCAAACAGAGAGTGCCCATCTTACTCAAGTACCTAGACTCGGACACGGAGAAGGAACTACAAGCACTTTATGCACTACAAGCATCAATAGTAAAACTTGATCAGCCTCCTAGTAAGTGTCACCTGCGCGCTGGGGGTTTGAACTCTGACAGTATAAGGAAAGGTTGTTTCTGCGGGAGTAAAGTCTAGTGGTAGGGACTGGGAGAGGGAGCTTCGTACCTTCGTACAGAGCAGATGAGAGAAAAGAGCGTGCCGTGGCTTCTGCTTGTCCAGATTCCTGCTTTTAGAGCAGTGCGGGTCCCCAGATGCTTGGTGAGAGGTCGGCTCTTCTCTTGGTTACTCCTGTGAGCAGCCACGCAGAATAAAGAGTTAACAAAGAGTAGTGGGGGGAAGAGGAGTAAGAAAACAATCAGTTG
The DNA here is from genome assembly GCF_000703405.1 of Apaloderma vittatum. Lineage (NCBI taxonomy): Eukaryota > Metazoa > Chordata > Aves > Trogoniformes > Trogonidae > Apaloderma > Apaloderma vittatum. The sequence goes on along the minus strand of NW_009711004.1, from coordinate 9,926 downwards.
AGTTTACAATACCTGGACATAGGAGAGCACCGGGTGTTGTAATTCCATTGCCGCACCATAGACATCTGTGGACTTGGAGGGAATAAAATGAGTTGGGCAACTGATGCGTCTTGTCCCAGAGCCCCTGCAAAAAACATCTTGGACAAGAGGCAGAGTTGCCAAAGCGATGAGGATTCCCAGGAAGTCTGGGGGACAAAATCAGAGTGCCCAGACACACTCAGCTCGATTGTCCTCAGCTTTAAGGCCTTAGTTGTCCATTAGTCCTCCTGCTGAGCCGCGACAAATCAGGCGTTGGAGAGGAGCCAGGCTTGCGCGGTGCAGCGAGGGGAGGACGGGCTGCTGTGGATTCTGCTTGCCGGCCAATCCCTAGGCAATACGTTCCCACGGCTGCTTTTCCTTTTTCGGCAGAGCGCTTGTTACCCGAGGGCATCAGAGGGTCCCTCTCAGCTGTGTGTAACCAGCCAGGAAGCAATAACTCAGTAACAGACCTTCCGTTTACTTGTATCTGCCTCTCTTGCACTAAAGGTCACGTTAATCCCCTCATCTGGAACCGCGGCTTTGTCCGCCGGCTGAAACCGCGCAGCGCTAACAGCTGTTCTCTCCCGTTATTCCATTATTGCAGATTTGTTGCGGATGTTTTTCGATTGCCTGTACGACGAGGAGGTAATATCGGAGGATGCCTTCTACAAGTGGGAAAGCAGCAAGGACCCGGCAGAGCAGAACGGGAAAGGAGTAGCGCTCAAATCTGTCACAGCGTTCTTCACGTGGCTACGGGAGGCTGAAGAGGAGTCGGAGGATAATTAAAACTTAAAATACAGAGAGGAAAAAAGAAAAAAGGAAAAAAAAAAAAACAGTTTAAGTATTTTTTTAAAAAGTTTCACGTCTTCGCCAATCACAGTGCAGCAAGGCCAATTCTCGCGCAGACCCCCCCTTCCCCCACACATGCACGAGTGGGAGAGGTAAAAATAGATAAACACAAAGGTGATCACGGAGGAAAAAAGGTACTTGAAAAAAAAAAGTAAACTTCAAACCTGAGGGCGGGAGCACTAAACCAAAATACATGTATTATTTATAGAAAATATTTTCTGTTTTAATCTTTTGTTTTTTCTTTTCTTTTTAAACAAGGACTCATACTTACAAAAACACAAAGCGAAACAGATCTGTTTAGCAAAAAAAAAAGTGAAAACTTTTAATTTATTATTTTAAGGACTGCAAATGCCAGTGTAATTTTTTAATTTGCAGTTTCTGTAAACAAATTGTATAATAGAACAAAAGCAGAGAAATAAATTTCCCTCCCCTTCATATGCACCTCAGTTTTGTTTCAAAGCATGATAAATAGACAAAACTTTCAAGGGGGTTGGGGTAAGCTAGATGAGGAAGAGATCAATTTTTTTTTTAATGCCATCAGAGTTTTCTGCCTGCCTCTCAGCTTGCTTCAGAAATTTAAAAAGAAAATAGTTATCAAAACGTACGTAACCTTGGAGCAGAAGGAAATGCATTTGAGAAAACCGCTGCGGACCAGAGCGCTCTGAAAATAACTCATTCAAAACAGTGCTACCCTGGGGAAAAGTACTAGTGATACTTTCAGAACCTTTAGAGCAACTTTAAGGCTTGTAAATACATAGAACAAATATTTAAAAAAACAAAACAAAAAAAAAACAGAAAAAAAAAGAAATTGACTCGATACTATTTCTTTTCACTTTCAAAATATAAAAGAACAAAATAAAGACAAACATTGCAAGTTTAAAAGAAAGTAAAACGACTTCTCCTTTGACAGCTGCTGAATGTGTGCACCACCTCTGAGCGGTGCTGGCTCCCTTTCCATTGCGTGGATCCTCGGTTCCAGATTCTGTACTTGGCGCGTGCGTATGTGTGTCTACCAAAAAAAAGAGGGGTGAGAGCAATTGTTGTTTTTATTTAAAAAAAAAAAAAGTTTTTGGAAAAAAAAAAGGGGGTTGCTGCTTGGGAGACCCTTTCTGCAGAGAGAACTTACTGGCCGACGAGCAGCAGGCTGGGCTGCGGTACCACAGGGCTGCGTCGCGCTCCCAGCGTGTCACGGCGAGGCCGGGAGATGACCGCAGGGCCAGTTGGTTGCCCGAGACCAACTTGGTTTTTCCTGCCACACGGCCACGGTGTCTCTTGTGTGACTCGCGTCGGTGGCCTCGTCCTGGGGGATTTAGGACCCTGGTAGCTGCGGAGGTCATGGGTGCTCAAGCAGACAACCGAGAGCCTTTCGCCGTGGCGTTGCTGCCCAGCTCGTGCCGCCGCTGCCCTTCGCGCCTGCCCGTTGCCTCGCTGCGCTGAAGGAAGCCGAAGACTCGGACAGGTGGGAACGAAAGTGCCCTATGCAAGCAAATGGAACAAGTGCTGCGGTGCTCCTCTCGGCTCTGCTCACGCTGTGACGGCGTCTGAAGCGCAAGCGCAGCCCGGGTACGGATTAACAGCGGAGGCTTTGCCGTGCAGTCAGAGGTGGGTGTTTTCTGTGCGCCCAAAGGGACCTCGACTGCGCCCGGACGCCATGCAGTCCTCCAAACTGAGCTGCTGCTGCTGAGTACATTAAGTCTCTTGTGTTGTCTCTCTTCAACAACCAAAGATGACCTCTGCTGGCTCTCACTGTGAAGAAGCATCTACCAGAATACACTGCAAAGTCTGTGAAGCCCTCAAGTGTAGTTTGTGAACTGTGGTCCATGGACCGCGAGTAACCTGTGGAGCGTTTGCTGGTGGTCTGTGCGGCACTAGCAGCTCACATGATGCTGTCTTTTACTTTCCAGCTGCTAAGTCACTTCTTTTTTAAAAAAAATACAAAACAAAAAAAACAAACAGGAAAAGCAAGGGGAAAAAAAGGCTACAAATACATTAAATACTTTCCTAATCTTTTACATGTAAACAATTGCTGTACTTGCATAAGGATGTTGTTTGATCACCGAGGGGAAGGGAGGAGGGTGCCTGGTTGTGGCCGGAGGGGAGATGTCCACGAGATGCTTTCCCCGTTAACGAGTTCCACGCCGTGAATCTGAGCTAGAGAATCCGTGGCCTAAAACACTAGAGCATTGTTTAGTGGGTTGGTTTTTTTGGTTTGTTTTTTTTTTTAGTAACAATAAACCACTTTTCTCTGTTTTGTTAAAAAAAAAAAGAAAAAAAAGAAAAAAAGAGAAAAATATTTTCACTCTTTCTATATGCATCTGTACGTATCTGCTTGTATCAGCCGCTTCCCCTCCCGGCCTCACAGGTGGGCCCAGCGGTTTGTTTGGTGACGGATGCTCTCGACATCTCCGAAAGGTTTGTCCGCACGAAACTCCCCCAGGCCCAGCGGGTCCCAAGGTGCCTCCGCAGAAGGTCGTGCCGGTGCTCTTCTTGCAAAAGTAATTTCTGAGGCGGAACGTGAGCGGGTACGTGATGGTTTGTAGCACGGATGCGAGTTTGTATGTAAATGAAGCCAAATATTTGCCAAGTCGGTGTGTGCACCTGATGAATTTCCTCTCTGAGGATGAGCAGTGTCAGATCCTGCTGGGAACGCGAGTGTGAGAACATGGAGCTGTGTGAGGACTGTGATTTATTTATCAATCGACTTGAATCGAAAAGGAAGAAATTGCTCTAGGGCCTTTGAACAGCCACATGAATCAAAGTGTGTCAGGGCAGGAAAATTTGTTGGGAGCTTGAATCTTTTGGCTGAATGAGTCGGAAAACTGCTTCTCAGAGGGAATGGGAAGGGTGAGCCTGTGGATAGAGGAGAGATGAGAAAGTCTTTCCCCTGCTTGTTTGAGCCGTTGGTGTTTCAGGGGGTGAGAACTTGCCCTGTGTCCTGCAAACACCAAGAAGGGAGTTTTGTGAAGGTTTAAGGTGTGTTGGGGTGGTTTTCCAAATTACCCAGAGGCTCTGAACAGGCAGCTTTGCAGCATGGCAAGCTTTGCATTTTCTGAAGCTCCGCGTTGGGTACTGAGCAGTGCACGTACGAGACCGTGAGGTCTCCAGCCAGGAGTTTGTTAGAGCTTCCCACAGATGTTGCCAATATGTGGGGCACCAGTCTTGGAATGAAACTGGTGCCTCTGCTACCCTCATGCTGTTTGCAGCGTGCTTACCTGTGACCGGACTGAGATCTGGTGGGTTTTCCGTCACCTCCTAGATCACCACAGCTTTTACACACTGTTCTGGCTCCTCAGGGTGCAGCCCATGGTCCCAGAAGATCTTTACAATATGTCTTCTTCTGGAGGGTATTAAAATACAAAGAAAAACCCTATAAGAGATACATGAAATGGAAAAGGGGGATTATTAATAAAAAGGAGTTCTGGTGAGAATGTAATTTGTGGGAGCCTTGTTTTACGTAAGGGAAGAGAGGTGAGCAGTGGTTACTCCTCCCTAAGGTTACAGCAAAGCCTGAGCAGGGAGGACAGCAAATTTCCACCAAGAATACTAAATGTTTTGAGTGTTTTGGGTGTTTTTTCCTCGCAGTGTTGGTCCTAGAAGCTATTTTAACACATCTGGGCAGGCTCATGAACATGGTGGGGAGTTAATGCAGCTCAGCACGAAAGACCTGCATTAGAAGCCATTTCACTGCTGGGAGCCCTTTTTGCGCTGAGGCTGTGCACGCTATCAAAGGAGGAGCAGACGCATCACTTAAATCCCTGTTTATTGCTGAAAATGTCCCAAACCTGAAGCAGTCAAACAGCAAATTTCCAGGCCAGGTGTGTGCTGAAGGCTGGCTTCTTTCTAGGAAAGTGTTTCCAGAAACAGATCAGCCATTCCTGTGAACAAAGTCTGGGAATACACCAATACCAGGCGTTGTGCTCTCTCTGCTTGCATTAATGTGTTCAGGTTTTAACCTTATTTTCTCAAGAAGCATCGGGTCCAGGAGCAGACCTTGGGGTGTGGAAGAACCTTTTGCCCAGGCTCAGCCCTCCATGGTGCAGGAGCTGGTAGCCAAAGAGGCAGTGAGGCAGGAGAGGCTCAGGGGAAGGGAATTCCTCTGCAGAGATGGTCTTTAGCAAGCACAAAGCGGGTTTAAGCCAGTGGTAACTTAGCTTGTCGTTGCTGCGTTCCTGTGACCCACGGAGCTTGTGGTTCCAACCTTTTTTTTCTGGTAAAGGAAGAACAGGGCCTCTAAAAACTCCCGTTACCTAGTAGAGCATCCTGAAGATGTTTAAAACCAATTGCAGATGCATCTCATTGTCAGAATGATGGCTGTGATTCCTCCTGCTGTGTTTTGTTCGGGACGAGTCATTTTTTACAGACGAGGGGACCTGAAGCTGGTTGTCTTGTCAGAAGCATTTGCTGCAAGACAGAGCTGCTGCAGCCCTGCCCTTGGCACTGCTCACTTTTGTTTCACAGACACCAGAGTGTTCAGATTTGGGGGCAGTAAGCTCAAAATCAGATCCCCTGCCCCAAACACTCTTCTGCCCTTAGGTCCAACACCTTTAGGCGAGTTGGCTGCTGGTCGTGGGTTGGTACGTGGTGGTGGCAGTGGGAGTGGATCGGGATGGCCAAGCACTACGTGGGGATGGTGCCATCAGGAGATGTTCAGGCTGGCAAGTGCCCCGAGCTCCTGCTTTACGCAGCTGGTCTGGCAGGGAGAGCTTGGCCTTTTTGCTCTTTGGAAGATGTTGGCCCTCTGCTGCTATCCTTCTCCTAGGCCAGCTGAGCAGCACCTCCAGCCAAGCAGCGTCAGCAGGAGCGCGAGCTCTTTGTGCGCTGCTTTCTTTTCACAAGACACCAACCTGGAGGCTTGTGCGAGATGCCACACGCTGGTAGAAATTCCCAAGTTCGATGTGGCCCAGGTGCCTCGTACAAGCCAACGTAACTCCCAAGTTCCCTACCCTTGTGTTTCCCAAGGGGCTCTGCTTCCCACCGGCAGGTAACCATCACGGATCTGTTGTCTGCTGCAATAACTCCTGCTTACTGGAATGTTGCTGTAGGGATGCCCAGCCGCCATCTGTGGAAGGCTGTGGTCATGCGACACCAGTTTCTCATTTCCAGCTGCTAAATTGCGCTGAAACAGCAACAGAAAGACAACCAGCTCCCTCTCCATTCAGTGCTTTCCAAAGGGGAATTTGGCCAAGTGTGCAGTTGCTGTCCCAGCTGCAGGGGTGGTTGTGCTGTGGTTGCAAATTCAAAAGAGGAGAGGGGGCTTAGGGAAGGCTTTCGGTTAGGAAATCTTTGTATTACTGAGCAAGAGAACGGTGAAGGCTGGCTCTCGCACGCTCGGTCTTCTGTTGCAGGAAGGAAAATCAGTCATTTTGGTGTTGCAGCATGAGATGTTCTGAAATAATGCCTGGTGCAAACGCTCTGTGCTGTTAGTGACAGCCGAAAGTGAATAATCTGTCAGTCCCAGCCACCTCCCTTTTGGGTCTAAGTGTGCTGGGAAATGGCATATGTCACCAGGAGCGGCTGGCCAGAGAAGGGAGTGGACACTCGGCCACTTTGGCGCTCTGCAGGGTTGCAGCACCACCACTGCATGGATTTATGGTGATGGGCACAGCAAGCGGCTCCATCCTCCTGCTGCACAGCCCTGCTGGGGGTGTTCTCTCCACTCTAGGAATTTCACACACCTGCACAACAGGGAGTCGAGTGTTTTAGCCACCCTCCAGGAAGCACATCTGACTCTTGAGGCCTCCTCCAGCATCACAAGGTGGATATTTTGAGCTGGAGCGTGAGCTGTGGCTGACACATCCTGAAGAAAAGCCAACTGACAAGTTTTCCTGCGGAGAGGTGAGCAGGCCAGCACTAGTGCTGACCATACATTTCAAGCAAGAGCCATCGCCAAAATTGAATTCCTGCTCAACTCGGAGGTTTTCTGTCTCCCCAGCAAGACTCGCTGGCACTTAGGACGGCAGGAACAGCGCAGGAGCCGGAGTCACATGCGCTGCTGATCACCGGGTCCTAGAGTTAAAAGACACCAACTCATCTCTTCTAAAAGTCTATATTTCTACTGGAGATGTAAACAGGAAAAAAAAAAGCCAGATGTAAAAAGCAGGTCAGGCATAAAGACAAGAATTGTGTGTGTGACTGCAAGAAGGGTGACACTGCTAACAGGTAAGTCCTTCATCATTTAACACTTCTGTGTGCCGCAGGGGAAATGGCTTTGTTTGTGGCTCTACAAGTGGAAAGGGAAAGGGAGAGACCCTCATTAATTAAATGTTTGGGTTCTGTGATGGTTGTACTTGACACCTCTCCCTGTGCAAATCCACCAGGTCGAGCTGAAACCAGCAGTGACTTCCAGAAACATCAAAGCAGAAGAGCCAGGGTTCTGCTCAAGCAATCCCATCCAACCAAAAGAACCCCCCTCAGCTGCACGTTCAGAGATAACCAGAGATAACAGCAAGAAGATTCTCGTGGAACGTGAGATTTGTTTTTTAAAGCTGAAGCGGCAGCAGCAGAATATGAAGCTTTAAGGATGAAAGAATGAGGCGACGGAAAGGAGTTCCCTGGCCTGCTGCTGATTAGGCCCTGGACAAAATGGAAAAAGGCTCAAAATCTCCCTGGGCTGGGTAAAGACGTGGGCTAAAAACGCATAAAAGGCTCTGTAATAACAAATGCAAAAGTTGAGGGAAGAGTGGAAAAGAAACTCGCCAAAAACTTGGGGTGATGACACCACAGGCAAGGCCTGAATATAGTAGGAGCTGATGTCAGGAGCCGCAGGCCAGTATGAAAACAGTTTGGCAACAAAGATGCTGCATTCACTCAGCCAGCGGGATCGAGAACTTATTGGCAGAAGCTGATTTCAACAGATAAAGTGCACAGCGTGACCAAGGTAATGAAAGAAGAGCCACCTCAATTATCATCTTGTGTTTTGTGCCACGGTGGCAGGTAGCTGTCAAACAACACAGGAGCAGTGCTTACTAACTAAAAAACGCATTCCCTTTACATAAAAAATGTGGCAAAATGGGGGAAATTATGAGTTGGTGTAGGGTAAGGAAGTTAACAGAGTAGCCCCTGGAATGGAGTTGCTGTGTCCAGAGGTATTTAAAACGGAAACGCAACAGGTTTCGTGTTTCTGATGAGAACACGTGGCATTGCTCTGGATACCGGGTGGAAAGGTAAATCTCTTGATGTGCATATTTTACAGCTCCTCCTTGGAAACAGCAGCAATATGTCTAAATGACCTGGGTTAACCTGCCAGCTGCGTGTCCAGTCAAACCCCAAAGCCGTAGGCAGATTCATAAAAGCTCTAGGGCTGTAGAAAGATGTAATCAAATGGAATGATATTACGGGAAAAAATTCCACTCGCTACTTGGATTCCTACCTGGGAGGGCAGGAAAGGTATTGAATGTGTTTAGTACTTATTAAAAGTGCTTATTAAAAGTATTTTATGATGGTGGTGCTCTACACAATCACAATTCAACTCTGCCAGCAGCCCCCCTCTGAAGAAAGACCACCTGGCAATGAATTTCCCCATCCTGCTGCTGTTCCTTCCTGCTGGGCTGGGTCACAGCACAACTCCTGTTGCTGCCAGGACTGAGGGGAGAGGGACACAAATGACATGAGCCCACCCGGAAAACAAGGCAGAGGAGATGGAGGAGTGGGTTTTGTCCCCGCTGCGGGATGCAGCTGCCTTCCCCCAGCGCGTTGTTTCCGTGGTCAGGCAGGCATGTAGCTGTTACGGAACGCGCAGGGCCCTGCAGCTCCGCTCTGGAGTGGATTTTGAGATAAAACAACAGGGAAGGAGACAACAAAAACTTTCTCCTCCTCTGCTTGTATCTGAGCACAGCTCCATGGCTCAGCCCACACAGGTGCTCAGGTTTTGCATAAAGGCTTGCGGTGGAGCAAGGGGAGGGCAGCTGGGGCAATTTCAACTTTTCCCTGTTCTGTGTCTTAAAAGCCGGCAGAAAAGGAGCACATTCCCTCTCGCTCCCCTCTCCTCCATCCCTCAATCCCTCCTCTCCTGCCAGAGAGGCACTGCAAGGGGAGAAAGGCCAAAGACAACATTCTTCTGCATCCGTGGGGTTGTCGTTTCACACTCACGAGGAAGACAGGAACGTTTAGCAAAGTGGAGCCATCTGGCCGAGGCACTTCCAGGTGCAGGCGATACGACAGCAAAGTATCACGGACGTGATCTGAAGACGCTGAACGAGGCCAGGCCTTCATCCATCAGGTTGGCTGTGGCAGGAGACGCTCTGAGGTGTAACACACCGTTGCGGAAGCCACCTAAGGGGGGAAAAAACGTTGGAAAAAAACTTTTAAGACACTCAAGGCACTGTTGCAGAAGCAAGACGCCTCCACAGCGCTTTTGAGTGGCCAAAGTGCTTCTAAAAAGTGCTCACAAAGGGGCTTCCCACCCACAGGAGGGATGTAAGTGCCCAAATGAATGTGTTGGTGCCCACACAGCCTTCAAATCCTAAAAACTGGTTGGGGAAAGAGGCTGGCAGCACACGAGTAAGGATTATGTGCACAAAGCAAAGTTGAGAAGCAGCCCTGGCAAGAGACAGCAGCTGCAAAGTACGGTGGTGTGTTTGAGACAGCTTGTACAAAGCACACTTAGGGCAGAAAATAAAATCAGATTAGGTAGTGAGTTAAATTGTGGAGTTCCATGTTAAACTTAAGCAAAGGGTAAGTAGAGGAATTGGGCGAGGAGGGAATAAACCCACTTCCAGGCTTGGCCAAAAAAAAATAATTTAAAAAACCGTTGGGAGTAAGAGGGCAGGAAGTTTATCACTTCTCAGCATATTGTGCAAAGACCTGACATAACCAAGGCAGTGAAAATACAGGAGTGGGCCTCTGCTCCACCTGGCACTGGGAATCCTCACCTGGGGCAGCTGGGACACAGGTGGAGCGGCTGCCTGAGCCAGAAAAAAAGGGTCCCTGACGCCAGTGAGAGCTTGGCAGCGTGTTCTGACAGAAAACCTCCATGGAACTGGCGTAGTTGAGGCAGACATTAAGCTACACAGGTAACGACAGGGGAGGGGGAAAGAGGGAGAAGGTAGGGCCGAGCGCAG
>NW_009711003.1:18792-25606 GCF_000703405.1 Apaloderma vittatum | reverse complement strand
GTGACACGGCAAACTAGCAGCAGCTGGGCTGGGCTGGATGTGCGGGCGAAGACCGTGGCCTTGGGCTGCTCTGAGGGGTGGAAGCAAAGGGGGTTGGGGGGAGCCCTGAGGAGGAGCACTGCTTCACCCCAGTGCGTGCGGGGCTTTGGGTTGGCCATGGCAGGGCCAGGGTGATCTCACCTTGTCTCTCCAGAGCTGCCCTACCATACTTGATGAATTTCTTCATGTGTTCAACACAGGTGACATTGAGAAGGTGCTGCAGGGTCGCGGAGAAGCCAGTAAAGTCGTTGAACTGCCTTTCCACTTGCTTTGCCAGCTTACTCTCTTGCTGCCTCTCCCAGAAGCCATTGTCCACGTTGAAGCTGAGGAACTCGTGGGCATTGTAGGCGAGATGGTAAAATCTGGTGTAGGAGCCATTGCGATACAAGTCGCAGCCAGTGATGCACTGGAACACAGAAGGGTCTGCGGGAGGTACAGCAGACATTACAAGTGCAGCCTGAGTTGGGAGTAGCAGCCTGGAACCGCAGCCTTACACCTGCTTCTTTGGGCAGAGCCCTTTCCCCCTTCCCTCTGTACCCCATGTCATTCTTCCCAGGGAGAAGGCATGCAAGGTCAAAGCTCAATTAGAGTTGAAACTGGCCAGTGTTGTGTCAGAAAACAAGAGAGGCTTTTGAAGGTGTTCCAGTTTGCAAGAAAAGTGTGAGGGAAGACCCAGGAACCTATGGACCTGTGAAAATAACCTCGGCACCTGGGAAAATTACGGAGAAGATCATAGAATCATAGAATGTTTTGGGACAGAAGAAACCTCTTAAAGGTCGTCCAGTCCAACCCCCCTGCAGTGAGCAGGGACATCTTTAAGTAGATCAGGTTGCTCTGAGCCCCATCAAGCCTGACCTTGGATGCCTCCAGTGGTGGAGCCTCCACCAGCTCTCTGGGCAACCTGCACCAGTGTTTCACCACCCTCCTTGTAACAAATGCATTCCTTATATCTAGTCTAAATCTATCCTGTCTCTGTCTGAAACCATTACTCCTGTTGCAACAAGGCCTGCTAAAAAGATTTTCTCTGTCTTTCTTTTAGGCTCCATTTAAGTATTGAAAGGCCACCATAAGGTCTCCCCGGAGCCTTCTCTTCTTTAGGCTGCACAACCCCAACTCTCAGTCTTTCATGCAGGAGAGGTGTTCCATCCTGCTCATCATCTTGGTGGCCTCCTCTGGATCTGCTCCAACAGGTCCATGCCCTTCCTGTGTTGGGGGCCCCAGAGCTAAACGCAGCACTTGGTGGGGTCTCACCAGAGTGGAGGGGGAGAATCACCTCCCTCGAACTGCTGGCCACTCTGCTTGTGATGCAGCCCAGGATACGGTGGGCTTTCTGGGCTGTGAGCATACATTGCCAGGTCACGTCCATCATTTCAGCCACCAACACCGCCAAGTTCTCCACAAGGCTGCTCTCAATCCCTTGGTCCCCCAGCCTGTAATTGATACTGGATATTGCCCTGGCCCAGGTGAAGGACCTTGTGCATGGCCTTGTTGAATCTCATGAGGTTCACATGGGGCCACTTCTCCAGCTTGTCCAGATCTCCCTGGATGGCATCTCATCCCTCTGGCATATGAACCACACCGCTTAGCTGGGTGTCATCAGCAAATTTGCTGAAGGTGCGCTCAACCCCACTGCTGACGTCATTGATGGATATAGCATACTATTGGTGCTATTGAACGGCAGGTAAGTAACAACGCAAACATCAGGTGCAGTCAGCATGTTCCCAAAGGGAAAGTCCTGTAACTAAATAGATTTTCTTCTACAATAAGGTCACTCACCTAGTGGGTGAGGGGAAGGTGGTGGATGTAGTTTCTCTGAATTTTAGTCAGGCTTTGATAATGTTCCTCACAGCATCCCTCTGGACAAGTTGTCCAGCTGTGGGGTGAGCAGGTTGATGGAGTGCTGGGTGAAGAGCCAGCTAGACAGCAAGGCTCAAAGGGTTGCAGGGAATGGGGCTACATCTTGCTGGCAAGCGGTCACCAGCAGTGTTCCTCAGTCTAGGTCCTAAGGCCAGTGCTGTTCAATGTTTTGATCAGTGATCTGGACGCAGGGGTTGAATGCACCATTAGCAAGTTTGCTGATGATAGCAAACTGTGAGGTGCTGCTGACTCTCTTGAGGGACAAGAGGTCTTGCAGAGGTATCTAGATAGATTGGAGTATTGGCATGAACTTTAACAAGGACAATGCCAGTTCTGCACCTGGGGCAGAGTAACACTGCACACAGATATAAACTGGGAGAGAAGTGACTGGAGAGCAGCCCAGCACAAAGGGCTCTGGGGGTGCTGGTTGACAGCAGGCTCAGTGTGAGCCAGCCGTGCTTCCCTGGCACCAAGAGGGCAAACCCCATCCTGGTGTGCACCAAACACGGCATGACCAGCTGCCAACAGAGCACTGCTCCAGGGGAGTGAAGGACCATGGGGCGTGGGCAAGTAGGAGGACAGTGACACTCTGCCTGGTGCCCTGCCCGTGAGTCAGAGTGCTGTGCCAGCACGTGGGCTCTGTGTGTCCCATCCCACATGAGTGGAGAGGCCCATTTGACCTTTTACTCCACTTTCTCAGATGACTTCTCTGGTGGGATCTGTGGTGCCTGGAGAGCAATAGGAGTGGTGATGTGAGAGTATAAGTGGAGCTAAAAGTGGTCAAGGTTTGTGCATGGGACCAGGATGGCCCCGTGCAACCTCTGTGCAGGACAGGGTGGTTTGAGGGTCTTGCTGCGGCAGGATGAGGCCCATTCCCTGTCCTAATGCCAACCCTAGTTTGGGAAAGATGTTGGTGGTGGTTCTTGAGCTTCTTCTTACAGCTCCGGGCCTTGGGCAAGGGGCTGCTGAGCATCAGGTACTCACAGGGTATCTGGTAGAGGCTGGAATCACTGGACAGAGACAGGACGAAGTTGTGCACGTAGATTCTGAACAGATTTTGCAGGTTCTCCCACTCTGCTGCGGGCAGGGCTGGGTAGACCCACGAGTGAAGGTCGAGGATGTTCCAGGTGTATTTCTGCAGGGTAGCAAAGAGGATGTCTTCCAGGGTGGCCCAGGCTGAAATGTCCACAACGTCGGTATTGTGGAAGATGAAGGTTTGGAAAAGGTGGAGTTTACGAGAGTCTGCAGGGAGAGGAGAGAGAGGAAGCGGCATTGGGGTACACGAAGATGAAGGAGAAGATCAGGGGACTTCTGGCTCCAGTGTTGGCAGGCAGCCCCAGGAAGAAGGGTGACTTGCAGTGTCCTCAGGGACAGGCATGGCAAGATGGGGCAGAGAGGCAGGGCGGGGGAAATCCCCTGGTTTTGCTCAATTTGCAGTTTCCTTCCATGGACCCCTCTGAGCCTCTTCCGGCTTCTCTAATTTCTTTATTTAGCCATCCACCACCCCAATGTGAGCTCCTGAGAGTCCTCCCTTAGCCATGTAGAAAAGATGGCGGGGGGACCTCTGTTCTGGTTTGGGGTGGTGCTTCCCTGACAGGTAGCAGCTGTGACAGGACCTTGATCCACTGGAGACCTGCAGTGCAGAGACTGGGAGGCTGGGAGAGAGGAGCATTTCACCCCAGTTTAGGGGCTCCCAGTCAGTGCTCAAACCTTAACAGGAGGCAGGAGACTTGATTTCAATGCTGCCAAACTCAGTGAGGCTCTGGCAGCAAGCAGGGCAGAGTGGAACCTGTTTTGGAGCAGTGAGTGCCCCTTGTCCAGGGCACAGGGAGCAAATGACCCTGGAATGGGAAACACGGGCTGGGGATGAAGGGGAAGGTTTGTAGCTGCAGCAAGAACCTTTGAGCATTATTTCATAGGAGGAGGATGCAGAGGATAAAGGGACCCGTCAATTACAACAGAAATGATCCCGCAGGCTGAGGGTGATGCCCAGGAGCTGCTCAAGCGGTTGGAGCCCGGGCAGGGTTGTTGTGCCGTGAGGGACTAAGAACCTCTGCTGTCCACAGGCTCCTTGCAGGAGAAAGGTGTCTTTGGGGGCACCCCAGGCCTGACTGACCTCCTGCTACTCAGGTGTCTGAACCCCAGCACCAGTGATGCTGGGCTGGGCAGGATGGTGTGAGGTAGAGAACCCCAAGCAGGTGGGCAGGGATGGGGCATCTTTGGCTGCTGTAGCATAGCCTCTTGGGAATGAGGACAGTGGCCTGTCCGTGCCCCTCCCCTCCCACCTCCATGGGGTTCCACAGTGCAGGGGTGGGAGACGTGGGTTGAGCCAGGGCTCCGACTTACCTTCTGGGTCTGCCCACGTCCCAGGGAGGAAGAGGAGAAGGAAGAGGACGACCCGAGGGGGTTGCATGGTGGCAGTGGCAGGCGTGCAGAAGCAAGTGTGGCAGGAGGAGGAAGAGGCCACAGGAGTCATGGGGCAGCCCCGGTAGCCAATGATGCTGGTGCTGAGGTTTTGGGGAGGGCCTGGTCGGGTGTATTCCCCAGGGGAAGTGGTGTGGCTGGTGGAGGACTGGGCTCGGGTGCTCCGGCTGGTGGCTGCAAGTTCCAGGGGAATTTGGGTGTGTACAAAGTCATCTCTCCTGACTACAGCAGCCCCCTGACACCCAAGGAGGTGTAGGCTGAGCCTGGCCTGTGATGGCTTTCATCTTCTCTCTTAATAAGCTCTATAGTCCCCTGGGAGAGTTTATGTGAAAAGGTTTTGGTAGCAGAGGGCCTGCAGGGTTGGCTTCTATGAGAAGATGCCATAAGTCACCCACATGTCCAACAGAGCCAGTTCCAGCCAGCTCTCAGACAGACTCACTGCTAGCTGAGGATGAGCCAAGCAGCAATGCTGGTAGCACCTCTGTGATAACATATTTAAGAAGGGGTAAAAACCACTGTGCAATAGCAGCTGGGGGAAGGAGGAGGAGGTAATGGCCATGCAGCCCATGGTGAAGATTGTGGTGACACAGGTTGTTCCCCTGCAGCCCATGGAGGACCACGGTGGAGCAGATACCTAGCGCTAGAGCAGGTGGAAGCCCAGATGAGGCTGTGACCCTGTGGAGAACCCATGCCAGAGCAGGCTCCTGGCAGGACCAACTGCTGAGTGATCTCTCTGTCCTTATCTCGACCTATGAGCCTTTTGTCATATTTACCCTCATCCAGTTAAGGAGAGGGAGTGACAGAGTGGCTTGGCAGGCACCTGGAGGCTAGCCAAGGTCAACCCACTGTGGTGAGTTGATGGCCATCTTGGGGACATGTCACTCAGAGTCCCCCCGAGACTGCATGGCTCTTTTATGGCTGTCAGGCAGATTGGGAGGGTGACTGTCCCCCATCCCTCCAGCTTTTTCAGGGGCAGGACTCAGGCATGGGAGCAGGAGTGGAGGAGATGTTGACCCAAAACTATCCTGGACAAAGGTGAGATCAGCTGGAGTGGTTTCGCACCTACTCAGAATGCCTCCCAACATCAGGGAGATGTCACTTGGGTCCTCCTTTCCCATTCTCTCTCCAGTGAAACAGCTCAAAACCCTCCATCTCTCCCTGGTTTGTGGCCTGCCCCATCTTCGAACCCACTCAGTGGCCCCACACTAGTCTACCCCCAGGTTGTCACTGCCCTTCTGCGCTGGTCCTGCAGCTGTGGTAAATTTGTTGGCAGCTCCCCAGTGTGTAGAGAGGTTCCCCCGTGCCAGATGGCAGGAGCCCTGAGGGGTGTTCTTAGTGTGCTGCCCTCCCTGCCCCTGCCAGCCATGTGTCCCAGCAGTCACAGTGCTTTCCATTACCCTTTCAAGAGCTGCTGTACCCCATGAGACCCCACAAATGCTTCCTTAGTGGGGAGGAGTGCACTGCCAGAACCCAGGGAAAAAGTGGCTGGGGCTCTGACTGGGGATGTCCCATACTCACAGCCCAGTTCTGCCTGCTGGGCCATATTGGACCATATTGTACAGAAAGAGTTTGGGGTGGGACTTGATCTTCTCTGCATCACCCTCAGCTGTTACCTGGAGGACCCATGACTGGGGTAATTTGATGTTCCAGTAGGCAGGATCCACTGCAGTGATGGACATATACTCCAGGAGAGTCACCCTGGACACCTCAGCAGAGCTAATGTTGGTGAAGAGTCAGGAACAGCTGGAAAACCTACAGCTCTGCCAGGAAAGAGGATGCGGTTGGGTAAAGCTGCAGGAAAGAGGAGATGAGTGTTGAGGCTGGAGAGGAAACAAGGGATTCAGACTAGATATAAGGAAGAAATTTTTTATGATGGGGGTGGTGAAACCCTGGCACAGGTTGCCCAGAGAGGTGGTAGATGCCCCATACCTGGAAACATTCCAGGTCAGGCTGGACGGGGCTCTGAGCAACCTGATCTAGTTGAAGATGTCCCTGCTCACTGCATGGGGGTTGGAGGAGATGACCTCAAAGATCCCTTCCAACCCAGCGCATTCTATGGTTCTATGTTCCTCAGACCACTCAGGATTGCTTTCCTGTCTGAACTTCCTCCATCTCCGCTGTTCTTTCTCCTCCTCTATTTTACTTTCATCTAGCTGTTTCTCTCCCTTACTGAATTTTAAGCACCTTGTCCCCTCCTTGCCTCCCTCTCGCCCAGCACCTGCTGTCTGGCTCTACGGAGCAGATGTTGGGAGGCACCTCAGTGCTTGTTTAGGGTGACGGTTCCTGCAGAAGAAACACCCATAGCCAGGGACCTGTATCTGCCAGAGAACTGCACATGGCACAGAGGACATAGAGGATGGAGGAGGGGAAAGGGTATTTTGTCCAGGTTTGAGGGCTCTCAGGTGTCAGGAGCTCAAGGAGAGTAGCCCACCCCAGAGATCAATCTTGATTTCCCATGTCTGTTGCTGCCTGTTCCCCAACCCTCCTAACCAAC
>NW_009711003.1:14316-18761 GCF_000703405.1 Apaloderma vittatum | reverse complement strand
CCCCCCCGAAATGTGAGGTCTCACAGGATTGTGGTGAAACGCTCTGTGTGACAGCAGCACCCAGAACATCCTCTCACAGGTGCAGCTCCCCCAAGAACAAGGCGCTGCTTGAAGGGGCCCACAACATCATGTGGGGCTGAGACCCCCTGCTGCCCACAGACTGCCTGCTGGAGGAAGCCCAACACCCCAGGCCTGGCTGGGGACCCCTGGCCTCACTTCTGCCTGGGTGCCCAAGCCCCTGTGCTGGAGACAGCAGGGTGGGAAGCCCCAAACTGAAGACAAGGAACACAGAGGGTGGGTGTGGACTGCGGACATTTGGGTGCCCCTTTCGCGCTGCAGATCATCCCTTCCATGTAGGGGACAGTGGCCTGGCCATGTCTTCCCTGAGGAGCCTGTAGGGTCCTCTAACGGAGAGGTTAAGAGTGGTTTGGGTGAGCCAGGATTCCCACTTACCCTCTGGGTCTGCCCGCATTCCAGGCAGGAAGAGTGGGAGAAAGAGGAAGGCAAAGAGCTGAAGGGTCTTCATGGCGCACACAGCAAGGCTGAGCAGCAGCAGCAACTGTGAGAGGAGGAAGAGTCCGTGGGGTCCAGTGCTTCAGCCCAGCCCAGCAGTCACTGTGGTGGATCTCTGCCAATGCGACCAGAGCAGACATGTTGAGGAAAGTCTCAAGCTGGGAGCTGGGGATGTGCAGGAGGGAGAAAAGCTGAAATAAGATCTTGAGTGTGAAATGCTATGACAGCCTGGGACTGGAGAGATCCCGGCCAGGAGAAGAGGGCAGGGAAAATGAGGATCTGGAAACAGCACTAGAAGCAAATGGGTGCTAAAGGACACAAGCTGAGTTCCCCTGACTCCCCATCCCCATCAATGGAACACCACATCTATACCTGTTCTTGTGGGGTGATGATGACGTTTGAATTTCAGCCCTGACTGGAGAAAGACAGTAGCTGTCCCCTCACTCCTCATGGGGAGAAGGGCTGCCTCGGGTCCTGCCCGGCACCTCTAGCCCAGGCCCCTCCTGCACAGGGCTCCCCTGAGAGGAGCTGCTGAGCTGTTCCCACCCAGCCCACAGCTGCAGGAGCAGGGCTGTTTTACCCTGCCATAAATGCCCCCAGGAGAGGGCCTGGGGCCAGGCTGCAGCCTGGCACTCCCCCTGCCCTCCCAACATCTTTGGTGGGGAACCCCAACTCCCTCCTCAAGTGCCTTCTGGGCACAGGGGCAGGAAGGCTGGGGGCGATTCCCCTGCTCTGTCCCCATTGTCCCCAGAGTCCAGTGGTGGAAGGACAACGAGGTGACTAGAGCCAGCCTTAACCCCCCAGTGTCCCCTACCCACTGCTCCTCCCCGGCTGTCCCCTGGCACCTCCCCTCCCTCTGCAGTTTCTCTTCCCCTTTCTTGGGAGTGCCTGTGACGGGGGCCGAGGCAGAACTGAAACCAGAGCTGAGGGGAAGTTTGAGGGGGCACGCCCTGGTAACCTCCGAACACTGAATCCTTTTCCCTCGATGGAGCTGTCCCATGGAGAAGTGGGGTCGCAGGCCCAGAACAGCACCAGCATCTTTCCCAGCAGCTCACCTTGGCATCACCCAAGGAATGTCCAACCATGCCACCGCAAGGTCCCCATCCCTTCCGGCAGGGCCACTGCTGCTGGGGTCAGAGGAGAGCGTTTGGCTGTGGGATGGCAAAGAACAGGCATGGGGCAGCCAGTAAGGGAAGAGGCAGGGAGGCTTCTGTCCACGCAGTCCCACGAGATGACCATTTGTCCTCACAGTTTCCCCTCAGGTGACTGTTGGTCACTTCTTGCTGAGCATCTGATGGGCCATTAGCAGGCCTCTGGCTCCTGCAGATGCCTGTGAACTCACAGGTGGCTGAGCAGCTGATGAGGCAGGTGCAGGCACCAGGCTTGTGCCTCTGATATCACTGACATCTCCCACTTTGCAGTCTCAGCTCCACTTGTTACCTTCACAGGTTATTTATTTTGCTGCAGTGGCAGCAGCACAGGAGGTTGTCCTCAGTGTACAGCTGTTTCTTGCAGTCACTTCTTATTCTTTGATTTTTTCTTTTGCTGCTTCTTCCTTCTTTTTTGTTTCCTTTGCTTCAGAATAGATCCTCTATGGTCAACAGTCCCTCTAGGGAAGTGTATTTTCTGGCACAGTCTTACTCACAGACCATAGCTCCTTTACAATTTGCCTGCTCTTTCATGGAGCACCTCCTACTGCTCTGACCTTGCTGTTCCTCTTTCTGTGTGTTTACTTCTCTTTCCTAAATACATTATCACAGAAGTGCCACAAATTCCTCTTGTTCAAAAGAGGTGAGCTGACTGGAACCATCAGCAGCACAGAGCACTTTACCATCTCCTTCCTCAGAGACCACCCCAGTAGCCCTACTCCTCCTCTGCCAACCGAGACCTTCCCAGTTATGCCCAATATAATTTACTTCAGTACAGCTACAGCGGCTTGAACTGGAGGACTACTTGGCTGAGATTTTATTGGGGTTGGTGCATATTTGCCATGGTAGGATAAAAGTTGCATTTATGTGGGACTGCAGTGCACTTCTGCATTTCTAATTCAGCTCAGCGATAGCTTGTTGATAACAGCTTTTATTAAGAAACCTGGTCATAACTCCACCTCCACTTGAGAACTGGCTTTAACCGAGAATCCTTGGCTGCCAATTCTGTTACACAGAAGCTGTGTTGCAGCGCAGCAACTATTGTATTTCCTCATTCCTGACGCCAGTCCTGTCCCATTGGCTTAACTGGATCTGAATTGTCACCTCAGATTTGCTGAGTGATCACCGGACTCCTGGCTGCATGCTGCTTACAATCTCCAAACCTGGTTCTTAACCCAAATCTGCTGATTTGACTTGTTGTCTCCCTGCTGATGATGGTGTAGCAACTTCCCTCCCTTGCTGTGACTGTTAGTTCCTAGATCACCTTCCCCTGCAGAGCAGCCTGTCCTTAACATCACGGCCGTCAATGGAATACAGTGGCTTTACCCTAGGATTGCCCAGGAAACTTGTGTACATGAAGGGTAATTTATTCATAAATCTCAGCCACTTGGTCTCTGCTAGAGCTACACCAGTTGGAGACCTCATTCTTTGCCCTCAGTGATAAGTTATTTTGTCTGTTTTCTGAAATGAGACAGCTTTCCCAGTGGTTTAAGTGATCCAAACTATAAACTGGTTTTACGTGCCATTAAGTAAACTGTCCACCTACTCAAATTAGCTTTTATCCACTAATACAGTTTAGTCTGCGAAGCCTTGCACTTTCAAAATTATTTTTCCCAAGATTTTGATGAATCACACCTGACAACTGCCCAACTCTCTCCACTGAGCGTTGACAGAGCCTAGATGAGCAGATCCATGCAAATTGTGAACACGTGTATTGGTACAGAAGATGAATCTCTTCTTTTCCAGCCCTCTTTGATTTTGCTTTTTAGTGATGCCTTCCTCCTGTTTGTATAGCGAGACCTAAAACCATCCAACCAAAAAAATGAGATGCTCGAGGGGGGGGTGGTGTTGAAATTTCTGAAATATCATACACTAAACTTTGAACGGGCCTGGTAGTACACAACACTTTAGCGATCTGTGCTAACTGAGCCAGCTTAACCTCCATTAAATATGCATGGCCTGGATGTGTGCTCCTGCCCTGTCCCAAACTGTGGGACCTCTGACATGACAAACCCAGGCATAGACTGGGTATGTGCTCGGGCCAGGCTCTGGGAGGCAGGGATAGAGGGAGGAGCATTTGATCAAGAGTCCCATTTCCCATGTGCCGAGCGTGGTTCAGACGGGCTCGCTCCCTACAAGGCAGAGCTCTGGAAGCCCTGTGAATGGGCTGTGGCAGGTGGTGAGCATCCCAGTGCATCCACTGCCGTGAGGAGTGTCTCTCTGGCACCCTGGCAGCCATAACCTCCACCCCTCAGAGGTGACCATCACCCTCAGAGAGCTGTTCCGGGCTCCTTCTGGGACATTTGCTCCGGGCTGAGGGTTTGCCGGCTGGCACGAGAAGAGCCTGCAGACACAGAGGGGTTTGGGTAGATGACGCTGGATGCCCGAGGGACAACAGTTATCGGGCACGCCTGGG
This sequence comes from Apaloderma vittatum, assembly GCF_000703405.1. Classification (NCBI taxonomy): domain Eukaryota; kingdom Metazoa; phylum Chordata; class Aves; order Trogoniformes; family Trogonidae; genus Apaloderma; species Apaloderma vittatum. The sequence goes on along the minus strand of NW_009711003.1, from coordinate 14,684 downwards.
GATGGAACCGCCCCTGTGTTGCCATTTGGAGAGGAGCAAGCTTTGCATAGGCCTAACAGGCTTTAAACCAAAAACCGAATGTTGCCGCTTGGCCACAGCGGACACAACCCAGTACTAGGACTCCGCCAAAATGCAGAAGCACAAAGTGCAAACCCACAGTGGCAGCAGCCCCCGAAATACTCAGGCCAGGAAACAAGGGAGAAAACCAAAACAGCCTCATCGCATGAGCGGCAAAGCGGCAGATGGAGAAAAGGGCTGCCGTGCCCAGCCGTCACAGAAAACAGGGGCTCTGTCCCCACTGCCAGACCCCTCTGTTGGGCGGCGCAGCTGGAGCGGCGAACCGCGGCAGGGGCAAACACGCATCACAC
>NW_009711003.1:12236-14277 GCF_000703405.1 Apaloderma vittatum | reverse complement strand
CAAAAGGCCACAAATCCCACCCCCAAACCTCACACTCCCTCTCCCCCCATCCCAACACTGCACCTACACGAGAGGCCTGCGGGTCACAGGGCTCAGTGCTGGGGCCTGCACTTTTTAATACCTCTAGTAACGACCTGGATGAGGGGATCGAGCACACCCTCAGGACACGTGCGGGTGACACCAAGTCTGGCAGGCATGTCGACTGGCTCCTGGCTAGGGATGCTCTGCAGAGAGCGCTGGACAGGCCAGGTCAGTGGGCTAAGGCTAATTGTACGGAGGTTCAACAAGGCCAAGTGCTGGGTCCTGCCTTTGGGTCACAGCCACCTCATGGAAGCCTGGACACCTGGGGACGTGTGCTTGGAAGACTGCACATCAGAAAAGGACCTGGGGCTGTTGGTCGATAGGCAGCTGAATATGCGCCATGCCCAGGGGGCCGAGAAGGCCAACGGCATCCTGGCCTGGATCAGCAATAGTGTGGCCAGCAGGAGGAAGGAAGGGATTGTCCCTCGCCTTTGGCTCTAGTGAGGCCACACCTCGAGTCTCATGTTCAGTTCTGGGCCCCTCGCTGCAAGGAGGGCATTGAGGAGATGGAGCAGGTCCAGAGAAGGGCCACGAGGCTCATGAAAGATCTGCAACACAAGTCACATTATCACAGAATCATTATGGTTGGAAAGGACCTCCAGGGTCATCAAGTCCAACCTTTTTCACAGCATTTCTCTAACCACTACACCATATCCTCAAGCGCCACATCTATTCGTTCTTTAAACACCTCCAGGGATGGCGACTCCACCACCTCCCTGGGCAGCCTGTTCCAGTGTCTAACTACCCTCTCAGTGAAGATTTTTTTCCTAATATCTAATCTAAACCTCCTCTGGCGCAACTTGAGGCCGTTCCCCCTCATCCTATCATTACTAATTTGAGAGAAGAGACCAACACCAGCCTCGCCAGTCCTCTGAGGAGTGGCTGACAGAACCGGGATTGTTCAGCCTGGAGAAAAGGAGGCTGAGGGGAAGCCTTCTTGCTCTCTACAACTCCCTGGCATGGGGTCAGAGAGGGGAGGGTGTCAGTCTTTTCTCCCTGGTAGCAAGCCATAGGAATAGAGGAAATGACTGCCAGTTATGACAGGGGAGGTCGAGGCTTTCACTTTTAAAAGTTTTTTGGTTTGTTTTAACTTTTAAACATGGCACATCCTCCTGAGGGGAAGGTGTTGAAGACTTAATTATGATTCTGAGCTCTCAGTCATGATGGAGGGGCCTGTATCAAATGGAGTGATTGAGCTTTAGTTCTGAGTAGGTACTCGAGTGGCTCCAAGTCTACACCTCAATCCTACGAACAATTAGTCTGTTTTCAGAAGGACAAACTCAGTAAAGTAGAAGTTCTAGTCTGAAGGCTCTATGGAACACAATGTGGATTGAGCTGCAGGACAACAAGCCATAAACACTCTAACAGGAAAACAACCAACTAACCAAAAAAAAAAACACCAAAACCCCAAGCTAAGCTAAACCCACTGAAAAAGCCACCAGAAAACCACATAGCACAAAAAAAACACCAAATCCCCAAAACCTAAAACCAAAGCCACAAAAATCTCAGAAGAACGACAAACTAGCAAACAAAAAAATTCAATAAAAGTCAAGTTCTGCCACTGGTTTCTATCACATTTCACGCATTACTCTTCTACAGACATCTGGGTGCTCAAAACTTAACTATACTGAGACCACAGGCAAGTCAAAATTTAGTTACCCCCATAGAAATAAAAGGCAGCTCTTAATTTTTCATAGACTGAAGTTCCCTCTGACCTGAAAGGAAAACAGGCCAAACCACGAAGGGACCAATGCAGAAATGAGGCATGCTCCCTTAACCAACGGCTGTTCCTGCACTGGCAGCACATTTGCCTTTCTCCGGCTCAGATGCAGAGGAGCTGCCGTGCCCCTGAACTCACCTGCATTCCCCTCTTCTGCCCCAGCCCCACACCCACCTTTACCTGAGCCGCGAGGGTGGCAAACGCTGTGCACAGCTTTTTCTTCACGGGATGCAAAACAGC
>NW_009711003.1:10776-12075 GCF_000703405.1 Apaloderma vittatum | reverse complement strand
GCTGGGACGAGCTGCCCCTTGCTGGAAGCCCCTGACTGCAGGACCTCCCCTAGACTCCCTCCTCCACCCAGTGGTCTCATCAACTCCTCCAACAAAGGTGCCTGAGTAGCCCCTTTACAGCCACAGCCCCCCTCAGCCTCATCAGCCACACCTGGGGCTGCCTCAGTCCCAGCTGCAGCCCACCGCGAGCAGGGGCAGTGTTGCAAATAAAAGGACGCGTAGGACTGCTTTGGGTTAGTGACAGCTGAGGATTTATTAATATTTTTTAGATAGGTCACAAAGAAGAGCACTTAATCACTAGCCCATTTAACAGACTGAGTCAATGCAATTAGTTACAATCAGAACAGTGACATCAAGACTCAGAAATGGTGAGACCCACCTGAAACTTGCAGCAGGGTTACACATACGCACGTGCAGAGTTTAACACACACACAGGGACAAGCACACTAACAAACAATTCTAGATCAAATTGTGTAACACACACCCACGGGGACAGACAGGCAACATGCAGAGGTTGGCACGTGATCAGAATTGCCCTTTTTGTGAGTTTTCTTGATGAGTCACTTCTAAGAGCCAGCACTCACCACTGGGTAGTCCATAAAGCTCACAAAGTTGCTCCCAGAGAGAAGGTGCCAGGCTGCCCTGCACCTGCCCCAGGCAGCCCTCGCACAGCCCCGCTGACACAGGTGACCCGTCTGTGCTGGGGGTGTGAGGAGAGAAGGGGTCTTAATGCTGTGTAAGTATTGCTCAGTGCTAACGAAAAGGCCCCTGGGTGACCAACACTGTTTCCAGCACAGATCCAAACCCCTGCCCCATTCCAGCTACAATCAACTCTATCCCCGTGAAAGCTGGCGCAGCTCCTTGCTACAGGAGACGATGCTGATGCTGGGACAAGTGACGAATTGCCAGCTCAGCGCAGTGTCGGTGCCCTTCTGTGCCCTGGGATGTCTCCGGAGGGGCAGGCTGGGCCAAAACTTCCCGTCTCCTCCTCTCCTGGTTTTGGGGTCTGGCAGGGAGCTGGCGCTTTGCCACAAGGGCACCCCGTGGCCAGCTGTGCTGGCCTGTGACGCCATCTGCTCAGCACACCCAGGCAGGTGCCCACAGGAAGGACAGCATGGCCCTGGGCTTCTTGTTCCAGTGTTATTAAAATAAGAAGTAATTCCAATACAGCCGTTTTCCAGAAGAAAATTCAATCTCTCTGAGGCTCAGCAGAGCCACTAGGACAGCAGGGGCTCTGTTGTGATTGGGGCCTCCGTCTGGTCATGAGTTTGAAACTGTCGGTTGCCCCAGCCCTGCCCG
>NW_009711003.1:9536-10529 GCF_000703405.1 Apaloderma vittatum | reverse complement strand
GCTCTGTCAGCCCGGCACTGCCCCTGCTCACTGTCGCCGATAACAAACACCATCTGCCTGCCCAGGCTCCTCCAGCGCCATACAGCCATCGCTAGACACAGAGCTCCCGTCAGACCTCTGCTCCCCAGGCAGCACACTCCCGGCAGCACAGCCCTCATGCTCCCAGCTGGGCTGTGCCCCTCCTGCCCCTCTGCAGAGCTGACCCCTGGGAAGGACAGTTCCCAAGCGCAGCAGCAGAGACAGGGGCCAGGCTGGCAGAAGAGGGTTGAGACTCGCCGATGAACACGGTGGCCAGCTCTCGCATAGTGGGCTGAGGGTCCTTCAAGCATGGCAGGCTCCAACGTACGCAATTCTCCATGTTATTCCAGTTGTGTGCTACCTGGAGGGAACACAAGGGCACGGGGCTGACACAGAGCTCCCCAGTCGGCCAGACCAGTCCCTCGTCCCAGCACCCCCTTCCCTGCAGTGATTCCCATCTCCCAGGCAGAGCCCTGTGGGGCTGAGGTTCAGAGGGACTCCCAGGAGGTGGCAGAGAGGGGGCGTGGGGGTGGCGAGACCCCTCTGTCCCACTGCCAGGGCCCACATGGGCCTGGGTCTCCTTCAGCACCCTGGGGGCAGGGAGGGGAGAGGGGCCTGCAGAAGAGCTTTTAGGGGCCCTGTGCTGGATGGCAGTGAAGGAGGAGGCAGCTCCAGGCTGTGGACTCTAGCTGAAGCAGGGCAGGTGAAGCACAGCTGCGCAGCCCACACCAAGCACACGCAGGGCAGCCCTTGTCACTCCTGGCCACGGGGCTTGGAGGTTGTCCTCACCAAGCACTTTGCAATCAGGCATGACTTGTAGGGTTTGGGCACGTCACTGAGTATCCCTCACCCCAGGAACTCTGCACAGGTGAAGAAGCTGTGCAGAGAGGCCTGCAAAGAAACAGAGGCTGGGGGATGGCACCGCAATCCAAGGAAGGAGACCAGGCTTCTCCTCCTCCGGCTCCCGCAGGGGAC
>NW_009711003.1:8915-9283 GCF_000703405.1 Apaloderma vittatum | reverse complement strand
GGAGGAGCAGGACTCCAAGATGACACGTGTTCCCAGATGCTGCCATCCAGCAGCCCTTGCCCCGTATTCCCATTCCACCCCCGTGGTGCCAGCATGCCCTTCCCTGCGTTGCTGGTCACTGTACCCTGGCCATACTCTTTGGCTGGTCACCTGTGTGGAAGAGCAGCGGGAGCAGGACCCTCCGCACCACCTTCTTCATCTTCTTTTCCTGCCTTCTGCCCACCGCAGTGCTCACGATATCTGCGAAGAGGCCAATGGAGAGCTCCCGCACCCGGCTGGACTCCTGGTAGGGAGGAGGACAGAGCGACTCAAGCAACAGCCACACCGTGCCCAGGGCGAGCGAGGGCACTGCATGGCTGGTGGGAGGG
>NW_009711003.1:8446-8648 GCF_000703405.1 Apaloderma vittatum | reverse complement strand
ACTAGGGCCTTCATCTTGACATCAGCGCTGGCATTCAGCAGCTGCTCCCTGAGGTCAGGCAGCAGGACCACCATTTTTCTTGCCTGTAGGAAAGACACCGTTTCCTCCTTGTGAAGCAGTGCAAGAGCACCCCGGCAGAAATGCCCTGGTCACCGAGCACTCACCTCCCGTCCGGCTTCCCAGTGGGTGGCCCAGGAGGAGT
>NW_009711003.1:1062-8278 GCF_000703405.1 Apaloderma vittatum | reverse complement strand
GAGAGCTGCTCATGGGCACCTCACACGGCTCCCGTGGAGAGCTGCTCTCCTGAGGAGCCCACCAGTGCCCGTTTGCCCTGGGGCATCTCTCCAGCGTCCTGTGAAATAGAGAAAAGCTTGTGTGCGGGGCGGGCGCAGCTAAAGGCAAACGTCTCGGCACCGTGCGGCTGCCAGAAAAGACATGGGCTATGCTCGGGGTCTCCTCCTCAGCTCCACGCTCCTGTCCTCTCCCGTCACCGTCTTGTCAGACGCTGCAGGGACGCAGCCACACCGCTAGGGAGATGTCGTTCCTGCAGGTCTCGCTTTCTATGGCCGTCTCATCTTGGCTTCACTCTCTGACCTCGCTCTGCCTACATCTGTCACTGGCTCTGAACTAATGCTTGGCACAGCAGGAAGGGGTTTTGGAAGAGAACACCTGTGAATTGAGCGGACAGTTCAAACACCCTACAGCAGAAATCTCAGTGAAGGCGGACCAGAATACCCTGCCTCTAAATGCTTCGTGGCCAAGAACAGCCATCAAGACAGAAGCTTGGCAACCCCCTCCCCTCAACAACTCACCATCTTCTCTTCCTCCACAGGTATTTCACATCACACAACAGCACCCAAAGCAGCATCAAGACGAGGACGGCCAGGGCAGCTGCTACGCAGCACTTCTGGAGATCTTCAAGCTCCCCAACACTGGAGGTTCTCTTACACAACCCTGGAGGAAAAATTCTGCACTTTAGTGTGTCCTGCATGGTCCTCGTAATCTCACAGGAGCTCTGACATTGCCAGCCAATGTTCTGTCTCCCTTGGTTAGAATTTCTGAACCAGTGAACATTCTGGAGCTGCAATATTTCCTTCAATGCAGTAGAAACAGAAGGACCTCTCAAAGCCACTGCAAAGCAACGTGCTCGGGAGCCTCCCTCTCTCCTCTCAGCTTTGCTTACGCTCTGCCGTGGCTGTAATCCAGTTCCCTTGCTGTCATGGGTTTGCTGCCCCTTCTTGGCCACCCCCCACACTTGTGCACCATTTCTTTTGCACTTACCTACCTTCGCCCTCTGAAGCTTGCTCGTGCTGCTGCCTGAAGACTCCCTGTGATCTTTGGGACAAGCTGTCCCCCTGAACAGAGCTCACTGGGCCAGATGGAACGCATGCGAGGCAGCACAGCTGTTAGACCAGTCGCCCCCTCCTTGAGCAATAGAAGCCACCTAAATCTCGCTCTCCCCCTTTGCCCAGGCACCTGAGGTAGGTAAATAGCATTTCAAAGGGAGGGAGGAGGGATCCAAGTCAAAATCCTTTCTGCATTTGAATGAGAAACATCAATTTCTGCACTTCTAAATGTTCATGTAGTAAAAAAGTCCCCTTTCACTAAGTAGGTTTTTGCTCTGAAATCGGGAAAACTTTTGCAGCAGGGAGAGTCCACAATACGCAATCATGATCCTGGCTTCAGTCTTTTAAGCAGAAAACAAACTCCAATCAGATTTGATTATGCAAATTTAGCTTAATTTGCAAGTCAAAAGAGGAAGAAAACAATTGCTTTGTTTTTTAATAACCAAGTTTATCAAAGTTCATCTTGATCTGAAAATGCAGAGAGATGCTTCCTGAACTGTCTCTTTGTCTGGTCATATACAACACCTGCTTCCCAGTTTAATTTCTTTTCAAACTGTGATACCAGTCAAACAGTAACATTTCTAACTTAAGGAATCAAGTTCCTGTTGCTTGCAGTTGGCCACAAGAACATGAAAATTCAAGCTCCAGACTTGCACCAGACTTGTGTGGTGAACTCGAACACCCACATCCTACTGCAAGCAACAACCTCCCATACTTAGGAAGAGCCTACATCCCTGCAGAACCAGTGTAACAAACTGTTTTATACCTGTTGAGACTAAAAATTACAGTGGCACTTGCCTAGTGGGGATTTCTCATCTCAGTAGAGCAGGCTACTGAAGAGGCTAAGGATTGCTCCAAATTCCCCAGAGAGCCCAGCACTTGGAGGAATCCTCCAGGGAGGCCTCATCCTGGGGGGATGTTCCTAGAGGGAACATCCCATTGGGTATCACTTTCTGCTGAATTTGAGGGAGACCTGGAACCTGTCAAAGGGAGGAGGGATCAGGAGTCCCAGTTTTAATCAAAACATTAGAGGTGTTACAATTTGGGCAGTTGCATTCGGAGACCTAATACCTGCTCCGCAAGCTCTTTTCTTCTGACACCGGGATGACAGTGGGAAGTTGTGTTTGCACCTGCAGGTTTGAATGGACTGATCTCATGTGCTGATCTCGTCCCTCTGGGCTCCCCCATCCCCTGCTCTAAAACAGAGGAGAAACCAAAACATGGGAGAGGAAGATTGTTAAAAGCAATGTCACGATGGGCTTGTGTTAGTGAGAAAGACAGACTTTGTCCTTCCATTTCCCTTAAAAACTACTGATGCTTGTTGTATGCAGGGCCAGTAACATTTTAGAGGCATTCCCATTTTAGAATGGGAAGAGATCTCGAGAAGAACCAGTTCCCCATCTTCTGGGGAATGTTTGAAATATTTTGGCTTTTTGACATGCCCACTTATTTCATAGCATCCCAGTCACCCATACCCATGCTCTGTTCCCCTTCCTGCTAAAATTCTCTTCACGTGCAGCCTGCCAATTCACGGTCATCTACTATCCATTACTCCCTTCCTCTGCCTCGGGTATTTAAAGGTAGCAAAGTATTCAACATGGATTTATTCTAATCCACACATTGCAGCCCCTTAGCCTCTCCTGTTGGAAGTGCTGTAGCATGACCACACAGTTTCACAGCTGAAGATGTATGCTGGGATAAAGACAAATTGATGGTATGAAACCGGGGCCTTGAGCAAAGGGCTTCTTTTATTGGAACTCAAGAATCAGACTCATTTTGTGAACTAATGGATTTTATACTTTCAGCAGAGAAATACCATACATCAAACTGAAACCTTTCAGGGAGATTGGAGGTGGGTAGCTATTCCACATGCAGGCACCTTCTTTATTAATTCTGCACATTTCTGCAGTCACCAGTGATGCATTAGATGACAGTCGCAAAGGATTACAGACCTGATACAATATTAGATAAAAATTACAAGTGAGAAACTATTTTACTGCTATTTATTTTCATGAGATAAGCATCACTCACTGAAACGCCGTTCTAGTTTTGTCAGTACTGGCTTTTCTGGCTGCTGAGAAGTTTCAGAATTCTTTTTTATTCGTAGCTTATGCATAGAAATCAATACTAGTTTGCAATTTGTTGAAACCAAAATCATCACGGAGTAACATGCCTGATTTTTCCGTGCATTTTATTCCCAGTTCCTCAGCAGAATGTGAGTTGGATTCATTTCTCAGTGTATGATATCTAGTAATTAAAGCCAGTTATTTTCACATCCCACGCACATTTTTTCATTAACTTGACACTGAAACACGGCTGAATAAAGCAAGCAGGAACATGGCTGCAGGTGTTCCTTAACATCACTGATGTTAAAGGGAATCCTTTCTTTGATTCAGGAAAAGCTGGAAGAAGCTCCATCCCCAGCCAGCACATCTAAAATAACCGGAGTATTGGTCAGTAGGGAATGAAGCCAACTAAATCTCTTGTTTCAGTGCTGCAATTGACTTCTTTTGTTCTTGAAAGTTTAATGGCATATGTGGGTTTTGTTTTTTATAAACACACCTGTGTTAACTGTAAAATAAGCCTTAGAAATTCTGATTTTTCAGGGGAAGAGAAGGAGCTGAAAGGGAGTATCTTTGTGTTGGGGCTTGGCTGTGGAAAATACAAATTGAAGTTTCTAGGCCACCTCCTTCAAAGAACAAGCTTGAACTTAAAGCTTGTTCTTTGGAGCTGTAACAAGGAATGCAAGTCAGTGAGTAGCACATCATGATTTATGTGAAGTAGAAGATACCAATGAAATTGCATATGTTAGAAGTTACCATGGCTTCATGGGTCACAGTTTGTCCATTCCAAATGTGAAACAGGACAACTTCACGTAACAGCCTATAAGGCAGGATGCTTGCTCATACACCTGCTCCAAACTAAGGCAAGAGGAGAAAGAGGAACAGGAAAAGAAAAAGAAAAGAAGAAAATAAAAAAGAAAAAGAAGAAAAAAAGACTAACACATTTTCAACCCCCTATTGACCCCAATCACTGAGATATCTAGAGATTTGTTCTCTCCATTGATCAGAATTTGTGCTTACACCATCAGAAATAGAGGTTTCACAGGTTTTTGGTTAGATCAATAACGATTAAATGCAAAGTTATCAGTCCCAAAAACCCTTTTCTGGAAATCCGCCAGAAATTGGTTACCAGCTTCCAAGCCTAACAGCTAAGAGTCCAGCTTTGAGTAACGTTTCCACATCACAACTGATTCACCTCAAATCTTGTGCTGCAAGGAGCAAACCTCACCGAAACAGGCGCGATTTACTGTCGTTGCAACATCAAACAGCCGTTAAAATGATTCTGGACTGAAAGTACCACCTAGTGTCCTGATGACAGACTGCGGCTTCTTTGGGGAATGAAAAAAACTCCGTACAATGGACTTGTTTGCTCACCTCTGTGATTACATTACCATAAATAATTAATCTCCTGAAATACATGTACAAATAGAAGAGAGACTGAAGGCTGCGCAATGCCATCTTGTTTTCCCAACATGAATTAGAAGAAAAACGTCAGCTGGGCTTAGGGTCTTGGAAAAAAAATTGCTAAGCCAGTTTATTAATAGCTCTTGCAGGAAGCCGAAGTGATACATTTGGGATCCATATTTTTCTTCCCAAGGTCCAGTAACACTGATAACACTAAGTTCTCACCTGCAAAGGCTTCAGTGAGTACTTAAAATTTCAACAACCAAATCAGAAATAAAGTTTAAGATCTTTAATACTTGGAGCCATACATGAGAAAATACACATTTAGAATAACTATCTAATTTCAATTTGAGTACCTCCTCTGATCTGCATTTTCTATATATACCCTTGACAGGAAGTCTACAGTCCCTGTCTTTCCTCTCTGCTTTGCTCTAAGTCAATAATCAATTCTTCCCATTTAAATTGCTGATATTCTTTACTGCAGCTGCTGCTCAACTTTGACAATATTGTGGAACACACAGTTGCAGTCATGACCCGCTAGCTCAACTCTTGTTGTTTTCTACCTGTAAGATACCACTAATGAATTAAGTCTGTTTTCTTGAAAGAGTAGTAATAAGAGTGCAAACATGTGAAATTGGCTGCTCTGCTTCACACATGACATTACATATTGTTCTATAATAATTCAGTTTCAAACATACTGCCAGACAGTCAAACTGCAAGAGATAAACATATAATTTCAGTGTCATTACTCCTGTAAGTATTAATAAGAATTTAATGTACAAGCTTGTGTAACTCCCCCACATTTGTATGTTCTACATGTCTCACAGCTATTTAAAAGAGTAAAAATAATCACGGCTTAACTAGATAGCTTTAAATTATTCTGTTTTACTTCCCCCACTTCGAAGCATCTCTTATTGTTGGTCAAATTTATTCAAAGTTATCATCTGCACTAAGTTTCATTTACTCCTAAGAACAAACTCTGACCTCAGGGCTTCTGCTCAGCAGTAGTAATCCTGCAACGGGTAATCCAGAGAACCCAGAGTCAGGCAAGAACTAAGCAATAACTGCAGTGCACCAGATGCACCAGATCGAGACTCTAGTGAGCACAAACCAGCTGTTACCAACACACAGCCCTGTGCACAGCGGGTACAGCACTGCCTCAAAACGGCACAACGGCCCTCAGCACTAATTAGCCCGTCATAACCTTTATAATACAGCTGTGCTGCTTCTCTTCCCCAAATCAGCTTCTACGGACCTCTTCTGTGTTCCATTCAATTGTTATCTAACTGTTTTTAAAAAGAAGGAAAAAAAATAAAACAAAAATTGCCAGCCCACTGTTGCAAAATATTAGGAACAGTACAGTGCAAAACAAAACAGCATTCAAGTGTTGAATTTTTTAAGTTTAGGAGAACATTATTACAGAACGATGAAAAATAACAATAGTGAACAAACTGATGCAAGACTTTTTTTAAAAAAAATATTGTTTTTTCTTTTACAGAGAGAAAAGTGATATTCTAAATTACTATAGGATTTTCACTCAAAGAAGCTGCTGGAAGGTTGAATAAGCACAACCCAAAAGGTACTTGGATTAGGCACAGTTGTGCTAGAGTGCTGTAAAGACACGACCGCTACGCCTTTCTCTAAGGAAGTACTAGGTAGAAGTGCTGCTAAACTCTGTCCCACTGCTCTAAAGTTCCCTTCAGTTTCTCAAACGGATAACACTTTATGCATTTTTATTCATAGTAAACCTTTGTCTTTAGTACAACATCTTAACCAAGAAATAAAAAAAATAATTTCAATACTAATCGCTTTTGAAAGACTGCACATGTGGACATACATCTGAAATTACCTCCAAAAAGAATTCTTACTTCATAACATAATCATCTTTATTTTCATTATTTGGCTTAAGGCTATGGCTACAACTCCCAGTCAAACTCTGCAAGACACTGAGTACATAAAAACAAGAGAGAAAAGATTCCCGCTACACATCAGACCCTTTTAGTAAATGATGAACATTTGTCCTTAAAAAGCTCTGCCTGTCTCACTACAAACTTTCACTGTCACAGACTCCCAAAGGTCTATTTTACAGACACTAAATCCATTTGGTTCACTTTTTTGAGACAGTTAATGCAACAGAGGGACCAGCTGTCCAAACAGCCCATCCCAGAGTCCCAGTATCTTGGTGGTTCTTGCAGCAAAAGTAAGATAGCAAGGTCTGCCCTGCCTCACATGTACTCTTGAGAGGTTTATGACAGTACACTGTCAGAGGTTTATGCTAGTTTTTGTAACAACTACCGATCATAAGAAATAAAAATTTATAAACCTGCCACCTTCTTGTTTAAGTGCTCAATTCAGGAAAAAAAATATAGTCATGTATAGACAAAAAACACTTGGTAACAAATGACATACCAGCACACTGCCCTGAATACTCCAGCTAAAACTCCAATCAAATCTAGCTTTTCACTCTGGTCTGTAAGCTGTAGCTACACACACATTCAGTCTTTCTAGTCAGCATTTACCATAGCTGGGACCCTGTGCCATTCCTGGGCTCTAGTCCGAGCTACAGCAGATAAACACCTTGCAGACACCCTTGCAAGTTTATTCTCCTTCTCTTCAGAGCGACTGTCCTCTTGAGAGCACTGCGTAACCCTCACTAC
>NW_009711003.1:0-231 GCF_000703405.1 Apaloderma vittatum | reverse complement strand
GTTTCATCCAAAGAAACTTCTCACTTCCAAACTTTCACCAAAATGGCTCATACTGAAATAACTAATACTGAAGTAACTTCTCAACATTAGCTTGAAATACATTTACATGAACTAGTGCATCTTGCTTACGTCCTTGCTTTTTTTCTGGGTGGTAGAATCTGGAAAAGTCATCAGTGTAATTTACTAGCTGTGTGGATACGTATTCAAAACCAGCTTAAGTACATTTATCAA
>NW_009711002.1:75442-149534 GCF_000703405.1 Apaloderma vittatum | reverse complement strand
CCAAAATCCGGCTGAGCCAACTCAATACAACGTCATACTTCATTCCTTTCTAGCCAAGGGACTGCATAGAAAATGTTATATAGGCATATATGCATGTGTGTGTGTATCTCCATACTTTTCATGGGCTTTCCTGGCAACAAAGCTTTCTCATTAATGTGAGCTTTTTTCCCTATTTTTTTTTATTATGGATTTAGGTTATTGTGTGCCAACATTTATTTCCTGAAGCTTTGCTTTGGACCCCAGGGGAAATCCCATAGTCCTATGTTAAGCAATACGATGAAGTGTCCATGCAGTGCAGGGGTGAGAGCTGCCCTTGGATGCAGAGGTGACACCCAAAGGTTGGACATGAGGTGGCTGCCATTGTGCCTCTGGTTGCAGATGACCAGTGGTCAAGAGCCGACACAGCCAGCCTGGCTCCCACTGACTAGAAGAGCCTGGGTATGTACCTCGGCCTTCTGGGGATGTTAGTCATGCCTAACAACCATGTCTCACACTGGAGACAAAATCCACTGACTTGTGGAGACTTTGTGAAAATACTTAGTGCCGTGCAAATAACAAGAGCATCAAAAGCTCAAGCCATAAAAATCTCTGTAGGTACTTGCAGATTTTATTTTCTTTCTTCAACACAAAGATTTGAAAGAAGAGACAAGTATCACAGACAGGCAATTCCTTTCAGAGGGGTTTCTTCATACATCTCCAAGTGAAAGCTCTTGGTAAAGAAAGCAAAAATAACGTAATGGTCTGAAATAAAATTTGTGTAGATGTAGCTTTTTGTGAAATGACATCCCATTCCTCAAGACTTCCATGTAGCCTTTAGTCAGCCTCGTTTCTTACAGTTCTCTGTGCTTTGCATGGTAATTAGCTGCTCGCTTTATCAGCGGCGCGATGCTCCCGGCTATTTCTTCAGCAGCTACCGCCGTTATCCTTGGCGGCAGCTACTCGCCTCCTCCTGCCAGGCTGTGTGCCAGCCGCACGTTTGTGCAGACGCTTGGCATTCCTCAGGCTGCGCCCACCAAGGAATGAAGGTAACGGGGCACAGCGTCAGAGAGGAAAGAGGCTGGAGCCCGCTTCCACCCAGCAACTCCCCGAGACCTGCCGGTGTCTCACTGATGGTTCATTGGAGGTTCAGTGAGGCGAGTTTGTTATGACAGATCGCAAAATGCAAAGGGAGGCAAACGAGCCGAGTTCATCAATGTCAAAATAAATACAGGGTAGCCGCTCCTTGACTTAGTTGGGAATAGTGGCCTCAAATCCTTTATGTTGTTTTAATTTTTTATTTCTTTTTTCTTTTTCAAAGTAATTAAAATGGGTTTTGCACAAGTGTGCTGTGACATGCAGGCTATCCAGAGGGTTGAGGGACTGCTTCACGCAGATTGCTGGAACGGCTGACATCACCCTTATGCCAGTGCTGCGTCATGCAGCCAGCACAGATGCAATAGTGTTTGGATCAGGGAAGTCCACTGATGTAAATAGCGTGCCGAGTGCTCTGTGCTATTTGTTGCCTGCAGGTAATGCAATCTCTTCTTTTACTTCAGATTTCAAGACACATTTGCTACCTTTTTTTTTTTTTTTGTAATTATAATATGGTCATGAAGTTAAATTCAGGTTACCAGATTCCTGGGCAATGCAGGTTACTCTGTAATATGAGCAGAGATGTAGCAGAGAAGAGTTGCTGAAGTGAAAATGGAGAGTTTTCCAGACATACCTTAGATATGCATTGTGTTATATGGTGTCATGATGAAAAAAAGTCATATGGCCTCAGGCCGTATGAAATTAAAGTTTCTTGCTTTGTGCAGAGCATGGTCTCTTAACTTCCACTTCCAACTTATTCTAGAAAGTTTGATATCAACAGTAATGTGGGATACTTCCAAGTATTCAAAGCAAAAATAAATTAAAAAGTTTATATTTGACACACAAAAGATGAAGAACAGACAAAAATACAGAAATAGAGGGTTTTTTCAAATACTGTGTTCCGTTTTTTTGTATCTTGTCTTTGGTTTTGTGTTTCCATCTCTTTTTTTTTTGTCTTTTGAGAGGCAATGTGATAATATTGAGAAAGATGTGAAAAGTTTTTTTACTCCCCGCCCAGTGATATGATGTGCTAGGGAAAATAGCTGAAGTTTTAGTTCCATGGTAATGGAAAGTGTAATTTCTTGCTGATGAGTATTTGCAGACTTACTTCATTACAGTTCTAAGAGGGATACTTAATTTTATAACAGGAGCTTGTTTCTAAATCTGGTCTGAAATAGCCTATTGCCAAATTTACCTTCAGTAGTTTTATCTTCACACAAAACCAGAACACATCATTTTACTGTACCTTCAATGTAATGTACACAGCATAAGATGGTAGGTCATGTCTTGCCTCCTTCTGTAAGATCACAATGGACTAGAACAGTGAACACGAGGTCAGGCAGTAAATCCATTGCTCTGCAAAAAACTCTCATGATGAGGGTTTTACACTCTCCATTGTTGTTACTGTGGATGACCCCTCCCTGGCAGTGCTCAAGGCCAGCCTGGGTGGGGGCTTGGAGCAACCTGGTCTGGTGGGAGGTGTCCCGGCCCATGGCAGGGGGTTGGAACTCGATGATCTTTAAGGTCCTTTCCAACCCAAACCATTCTATGGTTCTGTGATTCTATGACAGATTGGGATTTTGGAAAGGAAAAGGAGAAAATGTAAGGAAACCCATGGAGAAGAGAGAAGTAAAAATTAGCTAATATAAACTTTAAAATTCTTAAATATCCAGAGGTTGTAGTGGTGTTTCTGTTTGTCTTGTTAGCTTCATTGGCAGCACAAACTCCTGCACTCACATACCCACTCCAGTGTCAGAAGGGTCACACAGAGCGTTTTGTAGCTCCTGGGGGACAGGACTGAGAGCAGAACAAGGCTGGCTGCTCCGGGCTGCAGCATCCCAACAGCAGATAAGAGTAATTCTTCAAATCCTGACTTTATAGCATGCATAGTTCCTCTCCCTTGGAAATCAGTGGTATGACTGATGGAGGCTGATGGACTGTGTTGCACCCAAAAGAGTCAACGTGATACATTTGTTTAACAATCAAGGGTTCTATTCAGCCAAGATTTAGTGGGAATGCTGACAATAAAGCACTTATGACTTCCTATGAATTGGCATGAAATACTAGCCACAAAAAAATTATGAAACAGAGATTGTTCCCTTGCATATTCGTGGCTGTCATGCTTCTGACCTTGGTCATAGCTAGTAGGCTACGAGCAGCTGCAGATCCAGACCTCCTCAGTCACTTGGCTCAGGCTGGGAAGCAGCAGTGACCATGTCCAGGAGCAGGACTTCCACAAACTGGGTAGTGAGACCGTTTGGATCTGGTGGGCACGGAGGTATCCATTTTTGAAAATGCCTTGTGGTTTTTTGGTGCCCAAATACGGATGTGGTAGAGAAGTCTGATTTCCAGGTAAGAAGAAATCAACACTTTGGAAAATCAGATCCTTTTGATATTTCTCCAGGCAGACACCTGAAAACTCAGGATCTCCAAGAGTTTTTTTAAAACGAGAGGCAAAGACCAAGCTCATCTCCCTGCCAGCTCTTTGGGGACAGTAATTAATCATATTGGCTTCGTTTCCATCCCTCCTTCCCACATGGGAAGACCTCAAGCCCCGGTCTCCTACTTTCTGAGTTAGTTCTGCTCGGCAAAAGGAAGAAAACCTTTCTTGAGGCAATTGTCAGGGAATTCAGTGTGGTGAAGTAAATCCTGAGAAAACTTGCTCGAGCCTGTGGAGAGTTGCAGAAGATGGACACCCCCTCAACATTAGTACCTCCATCCGTGGTGTGCCCTCCCTTCCCAGTTGTGCTGGGCAGACAAAGGGGACTGTGGGCAAGAACGGGATGGGGGCATAAGGATGTCAGATTTTAAATATATCATTATCAGAGTGTCGCCTACATTCTCAAAGACTGGATCAGTAGACCTAGGTCTATCCTCTGGCTTATTTAGGGAATAGATGCACATGGTAGGCTTTTTAATATACTCAGTGCAACAGAGATTTGCAAACTAGCCTATTCTAAGGTGCTTATAAACAAGCTTTTAAAAGAGTAAGGTCACCACAGTTGTTCTAGAATTCTCAGCAGACATTCGAAATTCCACTGGAAATTTTGAAGAAATATGAAACCCAGGTTTTCGATATCCACTTGAGTGGATATCTTGCACTGCCTCCTCTTCACTGACAGAAGTTTGGGTCCTAACGAAACAAACAAGCTGAGCATGTAAGTGAGGCACCGGCTCAGCAGTTCCTATAGAAAAATCCTATGGCCAAATCTCTGATTTCCCCTCTCCAGAATGTCTCTGGAAGAAGCCGCACTGTCCAGGAGAGCCAAATTGCTCGGTGGTCTCAGTCCCACAATGTATTTCGGGTCAGCATTTTAGGAAATCTGAGCCTTCTGAGGACGACTATGCTGCCTAGCCCCTGCTCAGGGTCACCATGTCTGCAGCTCTGCTCTCAGCATCGCGGCTGCCTCTGCCCTCTACATCACCAGGTTTCGCACAGGCAGTGTCTTTCCTGCACAAAGGATGCGGAGAGATGCTATTTTTTAAACATAAATCAATGCATGTATCAGATTTGTGTGTATGCAGTCACTGTTTCTCTCATGCTTACTCATATGCAGTATAGCCAAAACAGCAGGAACCGTAACCAAAAGTGGTGTAAATAGAATCCCACGAATTTATACGAATATGTTGCAATTGTATGTAAACACTGCAAATACTACATCTTCCTGCAGTGCTGATGGGGAATAATTTGAGAATTTTAAGCAGTGCAACTTTTCAGCTGCTGGAAAGACTTGGCCTCATTTTGAAACTGTAATAGAGGTTGATATATATTTGGTGTGACAACCATGTCCTCAAACCTGCTACTTGTTATTTCTTTCTAAAACACAAACAAACTATTTTCTCATTTTGTTTACAGGACAGTGGAACAGGAGATAACAGCTGCATTGAAGAAATACTGCGGGTAGGAATCCTTAAAAAAATGAGATTTTCTCCCAGTGCCATTTTGCTTGCTGTAAGACAAGGGAATAACAAGAATATTGCAATTACTGCTGTTAAAAATATTACTCTTGTAGATTGTCATATTTATAAGGAAAAAGTAGACAAAATTATTTCCTCATGAAAAATAATTGCAAAATCTGTGAAAACAACCTTCCAGAGCCTCTGGATTTCCCTACTGCTTTGTGCCAGCGCAGCTGACCTTCATGCATGCAGAAGCAGATAATGGGATAAATTATAAACTGAAATGTACAATGATGTTTCAGGTTTACAAACCATGCAAAGTGCATGTTTCCATTAATCACAACTGTCAAAAATCTTAATTTTGAAGGGAGGTCTAGGAAGGTCATTTTCCACCTGGATTTAATTAGAATCCATTAAGTAATGTCATTATGTCCATTATGTCCATTATATAATGACAATGTGCGAAATCTATAGTTATTTCCGTCTTTCATTATTATTTCTTTTATCTTTGTAATTTCTAGTTTATTTTCATGGAGCAAATTAATACACATCTAGACACATCTTGGCTTGAATCACCTTTGATATTGATTATTTTCTGATGCAGACAAATTTACAAATGAGGAAACATTTCCATATGTTTTAATTCGAGGGTTTTGATTCTTTTTAAAAATTGATAGTTCAGTAATTCACAATTCTTGTAAATCTGAAACAGTAGTGATTGAAATACTAAACAAGGTAGATGGAATAGTAAAACGTCCTATTGCTCTGCACGCTTCCAATTCTTAGGTATTCACTACCCAGATATTTCAGATTGTTTATAAACTACAGGACTATAAATATTTAGTTTAGAGATTAGTAGTGCATTAAGCCTGTTGCTTCTGAAGGCATTTCTCCATTCTCCTTGAATATGTTAAAAACAGCTTAAACTGGGCAAAGACTTTATCGAAGGGTGATGATGATATATTGCTTATGACTTTGCTGGCAGAGCTTTTACTTAGCTAACGTTTACAAAGTAGACTTTTGTAGGATTGAACTGCATATTCAATAAGCCTTAGCCTCAGTTCCTGCTGTTTTGTTATGAATTAGTAGCAGATAGTATAATTCAGGAGAACTTTTTATATTTTTCATGATGCACTAAGTATGTGATGTGATGTGAGGTTCATTCACCCCTTTTTTATGCAGGGCTTTTAAAATGAATGGTCAAAGAAGCTGGTATTTCTCCTTAGATTGTACAATTTGGCTTGTGCAGTTAAGCAAACAATGTAGAAATTACATTGTTCCTTCCATGCAGAAAACCATGAATATGTAAGAGACGCCAGCTGAGGAGAAAAATGCACAGTATGCCTGGGGTTGGTAAGGTGCATCTCCAAACTAGTGAACACAGCTGCTGCTCTCTCTTTTTTTTTCCCTTGGGAACATTCCTCAAGAAATACTTTTGCAAAGCTTCATAACAAAGTATTCAGGACATCCTTGGGTGGTCAGGACCCTCTTGTTCATGAGGATTTATTCAAGAATTCTTTCACTTTGCTTAAAAAATTAATAAAACAACCCACAGCTCAAAAGCCACACTTTGCATCAGCATCTCACTATCTGCTGAGGCTTACCATGGCTAAAATAGAGAGTGTACTGTTTTTATCCCCTAGCTGTCATCATGGGTAACCTCTCCAATCCGCCCACCCTCCAGCTCTGCAACCAGGGTGTTGGTTTCTATTCTGAACTTCCTCGGTGTCTCGGTGTCTGAGACTACATGTAAATCTTGCAGACTCTTACTCTGTCTCATGTCTAGCTGAAGCTCTTTATTCACAGAGGTATAAGTCTCAGGTCCAAATTCTCATTACACACCTTGATTGCAGCAACATCCTTTCCTTGGTTTTGACAAATGCCGTGTTACCCACCTCCATTCATGCTGCTGCGCAGATCATTTTCCTAACTTGATATCTTGCCCAAAGACATTTGTCTCTACATCTCTGCACTGTCATCTTCTCTATCACATCAAGTACAGCTATTTGTCTCCAGTATTAAGGCCTCAAGACTACCAGTCTGTGCTAACGCGTTAGCTTTCACTTTAGCTTACCTTGTGATCACAGAATCACAGAGTTGTTGAGGCTGGAAAAGACCTCTGAGATCATCAAGTCCAGCCTATGACCCAGCACCACCACATCAGCCAGACCACGGCACTAATTGCCACATCCAGCCTCTCCTTAAACACCTCCAGGGACGGTGACTCCACCACTTCCCTGGGCAGTGCATCCCAGTGCCTGATCAAGCAGGCACTGAGGCTGTGATGCCAGCCTCCATCACAATATTGCTGAGTTTTACATCAATTAATTTCTCCCATGCATCTGATTAGATCTAGCCTTGAACACTTTCTTAATGAGCTCCATCCCTACCTGTAGATCCTCTTTTAAGAGCCTCTGTTTTCACAAGGACTATGGAAAAACAGTTGGGAGGTCAGGGCTGTAACACTGTTGCTCAAGCTGGAACACTGTTGTCACACATGTCCCTTTTAATGCCCTGTCAGGTCGAATATAACCCTCTGCTCTCTTTTGTCCTGAAAAGTGAACTTTGTGTGTCAGGGGAATGCTGTGTAGTACAAAAGCAAGGCTTAGGTACTCTTGCAATACAAATCCAGGTCAGCAGTGGTTGTTACTGATAATTAGTGAAAACAGCAACAGTAATAATGTGCCATTGCTACTACTTTGTAAATTGCTGTGTAAAATCCAGTCTTTTCCAGCCCTTTCTGTGTCCTCTTTTTGTTCTGAACAGATCCGTTCAGCTTTAACACCGATTATCTCGTTACCTGAAACAGACTGTTTATATAAGGATTGCCACCTTCCTGGTTTTGTCGGAGGTGCTATTCTCATGGTAAAGCCAAAGTTTAGCTTCTTTTTGGATGGAATATATGCAGTTACCATATGGGTGCACAAAGGCAAACAATGAAAAGCTACAGGAGCTGCGATTCTTGTATTCCCCTCAGAAGAGATGGCTGGCACACTGAAATGGGTTTATTATAGGAAGGGCCAGTCTACTGTATGGAGCATCCGCAAAAAGAAGAAAGTGCATATAAAGTGTCTTTTTAAGGAACATTGCACCCTGTTTTAGGTGTCTCTTACACAACACAAAGCAGAATACATCTTTTCTTTCTAGGTAGCGCATTCCCTGTACAAGTCAGGGATCCCTATCCAAGGGATAGGGACTTCCACTGAATGTCCATGTTTCCCCAGTCAAGACAAAGGGTAGTAGAAAATGCCCCCCAAGTATGCTCCATCTGCTTCCCTGTGTTTCCTTCCCCTGACAGGTCAGAAGAGGCAAGTGCTGGTTTGTGCATAGATCTTGTCATCCTCTGGTTTCAGGACATGGCCAGAGCTAACACCTAGACCTGAGCTGCAAAATCAGTTTAGGGATAACTTTAAAATCACCAAATCTTATTTTGCACTAGCTGTGACAGGAATTTTGTCTTTGTGCTTTCTGGTGCAACGCAGCGTGCCACAGCTTAAATCTAGCCTTTTTTGATGTTGTTTTACCCAACGTATTGGAGCTCTGTAGACTTTGTAAATTGACAGATTCTTCTGCACGAAACTGCAGCTGCCAGAGAAAGCCCCCAAGAACTGAGATGCAGAACCGCTTCAAGTCCTGAAGGAGGTTGATTAACAAGACAGTAACCCTGTTGAGATTGGAGCTGTTGTAAGGACTCCCGCCAAGTTTATAATCACTGCAGGAATCTTGAACCTCATCTAACCCAGTGCGCTAATTTATAGCAACTTCTTCAAAGTGTAGTGACTTCTCTGTCCAGCTGCAGGCACGCACACTGAGGATAGAAACACTTCTAAGAGAGCCTTCGATGTAAATAACTCCGGTAAGACCAAGTTACAGATGTAATGTCAAATCAAGACAGAAAAGCCTCATTACTTGGCAGAAGCTGTAAAAGGCAATTCCTTTTAAACTTTATCATTCTTGGTGGAGGACATGGTAGAAAACTTTGAAGCAGAAAATAGGAGTTAACACTACACAAACATCGTTTATTCTACCATGCTCAGAGCAGTTGCTATCTGAGTTCCTGAGGCACCACCAAAGCCAACCTATTAATTTCCTTGCTAAAACACAGGCTTGCTAAGCAAGATTAGTAATTTTGGCTGATGTCTATTTGATTTTGTTTGTGTGTGGAGCTGTGTATTTTGTTATGAGGGGTGGATTTTGGGGTAGACAGTTGTTTTGCTGTAGTACCTGTGAAAAATGGGAGCAGCAAGAGTCCTGTCTCTCCACTAAGTTAACTGTTGTGACCAGTATCGGATGCACTCTGAGTATATTTGCTATGGATTTAAGGAGAAAGGGAGTGTGTTAAGTGCAGGCAGTTCTTGGTTTGTAAGATAAGTGGTTGGGAATTGATCTGGCTATTCTTACAGTCCTAGCTGTGATTTCCTAGAGTTGTAGCTTTGTTGAAAGGAAACCCACAGGCAAGCTGAGCTTTTAATTATTGAAGATGTTCCCTGTGAATTCCCTTGGTTTTTCTGTGTTGACATGAGAGGTGTCATTGAATGTCCTTTGAGATAGATAGACGTAGCTTGAGTGTTTGGCCTGCAAACAGTGTTTGGCCTGCAAACAGTGTTTGTCTGCAGGGTGCGGCAACAGTGGGAAGCCGATGGAGCAACAAGAATACAGAGAAAGGGCTGAAGGAAAACCAAGCATGACCGGTTAACAGGGAAGAAGCCACGGAAGAAGCAGGATGGAGTGTGGGATTTCTTTCAGGGAAGATAGAAAAAGCAGTTGGGGAGGCAGTGAAAGGACTAAGACTCTAGCTGCAAACATCCCTCCCAGTGAAGGACAATTCTTCTTGGTGCCACGAGCCTTCTGACCATGGATGAGCACCTGTGGGCACCCTCACAAATCGATTGTGACTCCACGTGGCCACAGGACATCCGCTTATGAAAACATAACATCTGAAGTGTGATGGCTTCGATGGGTAATTTACTTGAATCTCTCTACCCTGTGAAACTAATCAGAGTATGTAAAGCACAGTACTTCTTATTTGATCAACATAAAAACCTGAACGAAAACAGAATCTAATTCTGCATTTTTCCCCTTCCCCACTTGGGATCCCTTGGCTCATTAGCAGGCTTGCTAATTCTTTAGCAGAAAGCATTAAGGATCAACCCATCAAATATTCAGGATTTTTTGCAAACCTGAACAGCCGTATGTGCTGTGAGATCAGCTGCACTCCATCAGCTGATTGAATTAAAACAAGAGCAGAGGTAAATTAGAAACTGTCTGCACAAGACAAATCCTGTGAAAACATGAAATCCTACCAAACACACTGTCACTGTGAATAAGCATCACAGTCAGTGGAGCACGTGTCAATACTTAAGAGGGGAGAAAAATCAGTTTCTTGGAGGTAGGTTGTTAGTTCAACAACTGTGAACTGCTGCCTTGTAAATGTTAATGACTGTAAGATCCCACTGGCTGCAGTTAAGCTCCTGGTGGAGTTGGACATGTGAAGAATTACAGAACACAAATATGGTAATCAGCAGTATATTTCTAAACACTCCTCTTGCTTTCCAAAGCAGAGGGAAAAGCCTACAGCTGGAACGAGACCCACTTTGCTGCACGGCACTAGTGCAATTGCTACCTCTGCACTAGCAGAGCATTTTATTGCGGTCTCACTGCTGGAAAGAAGTTACTGGGCAACTTTGGGAAGGAAGTGAGAAGGCCACCCTCTGTGGGGAAATTTGGGTTGGCTTTTGTAACTGAGCCCCATGGGAAACCCCTGAAAAACTTTCAGGAGGAACAGAACAACTTCAGTCAAAAGAGAGGTGGAGGGGAGGAGAGAGAAGGTATGGAGACTTAGAAGCAGCCTCAGTTTGCTGACACTACCTTTCTTCTTCGGTCTCATTGAATACAGAAGTACTCCAAAGTGTCAGGATCATATTAAAAATGTATCAGATGCATAAAATATCATTTGTTTTCATTGCAATCTTTCAGGAGAACTTTCACAGCATGGCTTTGCTTTTAGTATCCTGAATTTCAGAGCAATTAAAGCATTATTTTGGCTGATGTGTACTGTTCATTGCATTTCTTCAGTGTTAACTCTTTTTGTCTTTCTTACCCAAATCAATACAAACATTCATACCCAAGAGTGTTTAAAAAACGTGTCATTTCACCCAGAGCACTAAATCCCAGAAGTATTAACACATAGTTCAAGTCATCTAATCCAACCTCCAGTACTCACCTATTATCACTGCCCTTTTTACCACACTGTGACATCCAGTATCTTTGACATCCAGTATTTTTTTCTACAGCAGTGGCTGTCTGCAGTGATTTCCCTGGGACAGCTTTCTTCCAGCCAGACTGGGTGCCGCTGGTGGTGTAGATGGCAGCATCATGGAGCTTCCATAAGCTTCCTTGAGTTTCTCCAGCTTTTCAATGGGAATTAGCAGTCCGTACAATACCTTGTGCTGCTGGAGCAAAATTAGCAGCAGTACCAGAGCTAGCTAAAGATATTTTGGCTTTGTCCACATAAGCTACAGTTACTGCAGAGAAGGCATACCTGTGTACACCATCATCACTTTTACTCCTTGCATCCTGGCAACTTTGAGGATTTATCATCTGTAGGTTACCTCAGACCTTCTCTGTATGTCTGCTGCAGTCACCCTCTCTCTCCATCTAAAAGACTGGGAGGAGATTCCTCAACTTTTTACAGCTTTGGTCTCTTCTCAGATCATCAAAATGCCTCTGCAGGTGATCTGTTACGTGTTGTCAGCTCATCTGAACAGAAAATGCTCCTGGTTTGGGCATCATGCATGGCACATCCCTTTTATTGCCCACATTGTAGTTTCAACTGTCAATAAACCTTTGCAGACAGCACATTAAATGCAGACATATAAACATCGCTTTCCTGGCCCTTAACAGTCTGAGGTACTGAGCACCATGTAAAATGGCACTAAAATATTATACTAACAGTGATAAAGTCAACCAACCATTAATTAGTTGTACAGCCCTCCTGAATTACCACACCTGGATTTTTGCTGCAGTCGCTGCTGTTGTTGAAATGAGTGTCTCAAAGGAGTTTGAGGTTTGAAGTGTGCTGTGTATTTAAACATTGAACTTAGTAAATCTCAGCATCAATGAAAAAAACACACCTTAAAAAGGCAAAAGTATAAATAGTCTAATCGAAACAGGAGATCAAGCTAGCAACTCCTATGATGGGAATCAGACAAAGCAAATGCCATTCAGAGATAATCTGCCTTCCAGCCTTCCAGTTCCTGATGCAGGACATGGTGGCATTAGCCACCCATGTTCTGGGGCACTGACATTTTCAAATATAGCAACATGTAATCTGTTTTGAACCATAGAGGATGGTACAGAGGACAGAGATCAATATTCTTTTTAGAACACAAGTAGCCAATGTGCGAAGGCTTTGTGTTAGGAAAAGACAGGCCAGTATAAAAGAGCTGATGAAACACTCTTGTGCTAATGTGTTGGAATTAATTTTCCAAATTGATGTTTTGTAGTGAGTGTATACACCCTGTTATTTGACAAAGCAAGAGAGAATCCAGAATGAATTATCCAGCCTCCCTGCTATACAAAAATAATACAGTAAAATACTTACTAATTTTTCCCTCTGTTTAGAGTGTTTCACAAAGCTGGAAAAGAGGCACAATCACCATCTTGTTCCAATACAGAGAAATGATTCCTTTTTATTAGTGGCAAGGGGCCAGATAGATCCTCATTTTGTACATCCCTGACACAGTTCCTCTGAGGCCAACAGAATGATGCATATTAATACCAGAAAGGGTCTATGCTATCAGTCCTAATGAAAGAAGAATAAAACTTGTGTAATAGCAGGTATCTGCACTGCTGGGAACCTGGGGTTTGATGCCTTCATCTCCCACCTTTAGAGAGCAACCTGCTTTCTATCCCCTTGCTAAAATTCACTCAGAACAAACTGAGACCACAGAGAAGGTGTGACTTGAGGTGATGACATCCTCCAGTAAACCCTATGGTGACAGTGATTTTTTCCTTGATTAAATGGACATTAATGCAGAAGACTCATCAGAAAATGAAACTAGATGGTGTTAGATGACGTATTTATCAGGCATTTGAATGGGTTGCGCAGGGCAGCGGTGGAGTCCTATTCCCTGGAGGTATTTAAGTCTGGTAGGCATGGGGCTTAGGGATGTGGTTTAGCTGAGGACTTGTCAGTGTTAGATTAATGATTGGACTCGATGATCTTAAAGGTCTTCTCCAATCTAGGCAATTCTGTGATTCTGTATTTTCCATCCAAGTTAACACTCCCATTCTCTTCGCCATGTTTTTAGGGACGACTGTGGAGTAGGGGAGGGAGAGACAGAAGGCTTCTCATAGTGTGTGTGTCCTGAGCTGTGGCCTGCAGCTGTGGCTGCAGATCTGGGCAATCACTGCCCCACAGTCTCCAGCACCTAAGCACACAGCCTTGGTTTGCCGTGTGAGCCCACAGGGTGACAGACCTACTGCCATCCCCACCTTAAGATGAGTTTCCGAAAACCTGCTTTAGATCAAGTTGTGGGTTTCAGCAGCTGATGTTACACGTTTCAGCCATGCACCTTTCCCTCTCCCCTACGCTAGTATATTCAGTAGACATGCTCTTATATCGAGGCAGTTCCCCTCTGGTGCCTGGTTTTCCGCAACTGGAGGTGATCATCAAGAACTCTCCCACCACTGTCACATTTTGGTCTGACCCAGGAAGCGTGAGCTCTCTATTTATGTCTGAGAAAGGCAGCTTTCCTCATCTAGGAGCCGAGACAAATATTCTTTCGTTAATCTTATTTAATCATATTTAGAAGCAACACAGGAGTTAGCAGTTAGCTTCACTTGGCAGAAAGACTTCAAGGAAAAAGCAGGAGAAAAGAGGAGTCTGCTGAAAGGAAATTAAATAGCTTTCAAGAATATTCCATCGCAATGTCTATACTAATAAGTAAAAAGGACTAATAATTGTTCTCTTACCCCAAGGCCAGTCAGTGTAGCATGGCTCTTGTCCAAATAGCTAAACTCTCTCACAGCCACGAAGCAGAGTGGCTTCACCCACACTGCCTGTTGGGAGAGGCCCCTGGGCATGCAGGGATTTTCTCCACGGGAGCTGGCCCAAGTCAAAACCATGCTGATCTCCGTGATTTAATGATGTGCACAGCTGTGGTCCAGCGCTCAGGTATGTGGTCCTGTTGGTGTGTTTGGAGAGGTGCAGTCTGACTTTTTTATACAATGCGCTGGGCTTCTTCCTGGCTTGTGCAAAATACCCAAAGACTGTGGAGAATTCAGTACTACCTAGATTGCAAAAATTGTGATTGCAGATGTCTAGCATTTTTTAATTCATTATATTTTGGCACTTTTTTTCCATAGTAGTTTGTTGCCCTTGGGGCCATATTTGGTTATTTTTTTTCTTTGAAAATGTGAAAAGTAAAAACTGTTTCTGAAGGAAAGACAAGAACATACAGTCATTTGTCTGCAGGACACAAAGTGCTGTTAATAGAATATTTTAGGAGAGACTGACTGAATACTGATCAGGTTTTCACCAACCAAAATGCAATAGTATCTGTCCTTTATGACTAGTGCTAAATGCAACGTACTGCATATGGTGCATTGTGTCATTGTGCCAGTTATTTTGGATTTAGTATCTTAGGAAGTAAAATGCTATCAGGTGTGCTTCAGAAGTGAGGTACTTGGAAAAGATCCAGTTATTTCATGTACAAATTATTGATGGTGCCTTGAATGGTAGCATTCTGACTCAGTCAGTACCACTGTATAGCTTATAATGAAGATGGTGATAAACTGTCATATTTCTGGCAGCTTCTGAAAACTTATTTTTTGACAAGGAATTATTTTAATTAAAAATATAGATTCTTCACAATAATATTGACTACGCTTAAAGTTATCCAGACATAAAAGGGCTTACATACAAACTTCAGTTAAAAACCATGCAATTTTATATAGAAATTGCAAGCCTGTCACTTCACCCTTGGGGGAAAAAATTATTCAGAATAATGACAATAGCTTGGTGGGAGAGAAAGTGGGCTTCACGCAGTAAAAAAGTTTCTCTCCAGCTGTGTGGGTTTTCCACAGGCTTTTTTTCATTAGTATTATCAAGTTATTTGTTATTTACTCATGAATGCTGAATAAATACTGAGCAAATTCAAGACATTATTAATTTTCCTTGCATTGCATCTACGCATATGTAATGGTTCATTATAGCCCCGAGTTTTCAACATATTCCAGTGTAAATGAGAAGAGCCCAATTAAAAAAATTGTAGACCCTGATCCAACCTTTGTTGACTTCAGACCCTGATGTTGAATTGAGCACCAAAAGAGAAAATTATGCCTGTTAAATTGAGTAAACATTTTCTTCATTTATCTGAGTGGCTTTTTTCTGTCAGTGAAAACTATTTTTTTGCTAAAAATGCCAACCCTTAGAAACTTAATGAGTATTAATGAAAAGCTGGAATAATTTAACATGGACAAAAAGGGGGTAATTTTCCTTAGACATTTCGTTGGTATGAACTGAATCCTAAAAGGCCTATTCTCCTTGTGGTTTGTCAGAATAATTCTCATTATAGTCAATAGGAACCAGGTATATATGCATCAATAGCAGAATAGACTGCTAAATATAGTTGCTGCTGCAGCAGCTGGTTCCCTCTCTTGTTCCATCAGATGGAACTGGAGGCTGGAAGCTGCAGCAGACTCACAATATAAGAAAGATGATGTTTGAAGAATTGTTGTGGCGGTTTCTTTCTGAGAACAGGGGCATGAGCTCAATTTCGTGCTTCCAGGCATTTAAGACTTTTCCCAAGCAGATGAACAGTCTTCAGCCTGCTGTGTTTGGACCCACCTCTCAGGGCCGACAGATGTGCACCCTTCCCTTACCTTGAGCAGGCTACCCAAATTTGCCATACACACCACGTTTTCCAGGCTGTGTGACCACTGTGGGTTGTGGAGTCATTCTGAAAAAAAATAAATGGTTGAGGCTTTTCCCCGTTAGCTGGAGAAGCAGTGTACATCTCAAGAGAAAGCAATAAAATACCATCTTTTATTCGCCTCCTCTAAAGTTCCCCATCGGTTTTTGCTGTCACTCCTCGGCTGCCCTGCATCTGAAGATGACATTTCCACCCTGTCTTCTAGGCTCGGCCTGGCTTTCCTTCTCCCTCACCTCCCGGGCAGCAGCATCTTTCATCCTCCCTGGTGTCTCCCTGCTCAGAGAGCTGCCCCCAGGCTCTCCTCTCCTAAACAAGCTGCCTTCATCTCTGGGCCCTTGGAGTCTTGCAGGAGTCGCTTAGGCTCTGCAATTTTTTTTTAAGACCCAGGGTTAGTATCTGTTATCTCTTTTCTCTTGTCTGGGATTTTTCTGCTATCCAAGTCTAGACCCTTGTGAAGAGGCAGGGCCCTTAACCTTTTATTTTCCTTGGGTAAGTTCTATTCATGTGTTGATGATCTTCAACTATTGACTTCTTTGTAGACAGACATTAACTTCTTTTCCTTGTCTTCTTAGCTCACAGAGTATAAAGCATTACATAGTAAAAAACAGCCATAAGGAATCGTAAATTATACATAGGCATATTCCCCAAATCATCAGACATTCCCTTTTGTAAAGGATGTTCCCTATCAGTTGTTGTTCCTGTGGTATATGTACCTTTCCATCTTTTCGTCTAAGCTTTCATGGCTTTATGTTTTTTCCGTCTTTCTTCCTTTTTTTTTTCTTTTTGTAATTTCACTGAGTTCTGATGTAAAACAAACCAACAGGAGTCTGCTTTTTCGCCCTTCTCTCTGTCTCTCTTTGCCAGCAGAAACCACACAGGTTGGATGGGCAGGTGAAGGGAGTTCTCATCTGAGTCAGACCTGAAGTCTGGTTTCGGTGTCCCATCTCCTGAACCCATGATGCCAGAGAAGGAGCCAGCCTGTCCAGCGATCCCTGTGCTTTGAGTACTCTCACGTAGCCCCTGGCAGCATTTCTGGCTGCAGCAGCTTTGCGGATGTGCAAGGCTGCGAATCCAGCTTGAAAACATCCCTTGTCACATGCCTCACTTGGCAAAAGATAATTCAGAAGTCATGTGGCACTGAAAAAGCCGTGCCAGCTGATAGCGTGTGCAAGTCTTAGCGAGCTCAATACATGCAGAAATAGGCTGATCTGTGATGTGTCTTGTGCCTGTATTTTGGGCAACAGTCATCGGAATGGTAATCATTGCTGAGTACGTTCTAGGAGCCATGCAGAATCTGGTTAGGAAAGAAGTACCTAATTAGGGTGGAACCATAGTTATGTGGTCCATTGCAATGTGTCCTCAACTTTTGCACAGAACATTGTGCTCTTACTAAATTTTTACCCAAGTCTCACCCTACACTTTTGTTTTCTTGCAGCAGTGATAGAATCTATGTCTTACAATTAAAAACTTCGATGTCTTTAAAATACAAAGGAAAGATTTTTAAAGCTTTGTTGGCTTGGCAGATGCATTTTTATGAAGCTCATATCCCAAAATAAAATTGCTTTAAGAATCCTGCAACTCAAAGTGTGTTAAAGGGTATGAAAATGGAGCGTTCTGTGAGACAAAGATAAGGAGAATTAAATGCCGAAGCCAGCAGAGGTAAAAGGGAAAATGTAGCTGATCTTACACCCATCTGACCTAGCCATTCCTCTCCAGCTCATGTCTGCTCATCCCTCCGCAGCTCTGCTGCTGTGTCTGAATCCAGATGGCTTCAGGGTCAGTCCAGCCAAGCACTGCACTGTTTTTCTGGTGTGCAACAAGTCAGGCTCCCACTGTGAATCACTTTTGCGCTGCTGCCTGCTCTTGTGCACTGAGTTCTGTGAGAACCTAGAAGCAGCAGGCACCTAGACCCAAGTTCAGTGTCAGAGGCAGCCAATTTGAGCATCCCTTGCAAAACAAACATGGCCTTGACAGCTGAACTCTTTGCCTTGGTTCCAAGCAGGAGGGATGCATGAAATTCGTGGCAGATCTGAAACGCAAAACATTTTGTAAGGAACTGAAAAATTAAGTATTTTGTTAAGAGAAGCAAAATTAAATACTTTTTTAAGAGAATGCTATTGGTCCATCTGACTCCATCTAAACTGGTGGTAGTCAAGAGGTAGCTCTAATCTCACGTGTCTGGCTGTGACCTAACATCAGGGCAACAGACCTGCATAAATCAGTCCAGGCAACTTCCTGCACCCTGGTTTCAGCCCGAAATCCCCTGGATGCATGGGTTGAAGGGAGTGCCAATATAGCTCAGCTGATTTTTGGATCTAGGTAGTGGGAGGACAAGGAGCATGGAGAGCAATGAACAACGCCACAGGTGAATTTAGACTAAGCCAGAAAGAAAATGTTATGTTCCAGAACTATCTGATGTTTAAGTCATTTATCTCAAAACAGAATTAAGGTGTGAGAAAGCCTATAAAGTGCACAACTGCATTTCTCTGCCAAATTACAGAATTTCTTCTGTTTGGAATAATGACTGTAAATTCCTTCGTATCATGGAGACTATTTAAGGTCTCATCTACCAAAGCATATTCAAAGAAAGTTCAGACCTTTTGTGTCTGACACTTACATTCTGATTATCTGTCTGGAGGCAAAGCTCCTCATTTTGATATGTAATGAATAAAATGCACAAGTGGAAGGAATCAAGATAATGAATTTGCAGGATAATTTTACTAATTATCTTGTTGCTGATCATAGAACCAAGGCACTGCAAGTCAATCCTACCACAGCTATTAATATGCAGTGCCTAAAGCTGTTCTTGTAACATTTATTACTCATCTCGCTGGTTCTACACAAGTTGATAGTTTTCTATTCAATTTGTAAAAGTGAAGTCGCTAACATGTTCCTTGTTCTAAGCATAACATGTTAAATTATACAGGTTCGTCAAAGTCTAAAGTAAATGGGAGTATTTAAAATCAGATGTTTACTACACTAATGTAACAACGAGTTGCGAAGTAATTTATCTCACCCTGTTGTAGCTATTTGAAGATAGGTATCTAATCTAAGTTCTGAATTTAACCTCCCCAATGGCATCCTGGGGTGTGTTAGAAGGGGAGTAGCTAGTAGGTTGAGAGAGGTCCTCCTGCCCCTCTACTCTGCCCTGGTGAGGCCACATCTGGAATATTGTGTCCAGTTCTGGGCCCCTCAGCTCAAGAGAGACAGGGAACTGCTTGAGAGAGTCCAGCGCAGAGCCACAAAGATGATGAAGGGAGTGGAACATCTCCCTTGTGAGGAAAGGCTGAAGGAGCTGGGTCTCTTTAGCTTGGAGAAGAGGAGGCTGAGGGGTGACCTCATAAATGTTTATAAATATATCGAGAGAGAGTGTCAGGAGGATGGAGTGAGGTTCTTCTCAGTGATGTCCAATGGCAGGACAAGGGGCAATGGGTACAAGCTGGAACATAGGAGGTTCCACAAAAACATGAGGAAAAACTTTTTTCACTATGAGGGTGTTGGAGCACTGGCACAGGCTGCCCAGGGAGGTTGTGGAGTCTCCTTCTCTGGAGACATTCAAAACCTGTCTGGGTGCGTTTCTGTGTGACCTACTGTAGGCTGATCCTGCTCTGGCAGGGGGACTGGACTAGATGATCTTTTGAGGTCCCTTGCAACCCCTGACATTCTGTGATTCTGTATGATTCCCTAGGTAGTTAAGGGAGAGAGGATGGGACAAATTGTCCTTTGAAAATGCCTCTCTCCTCACCAGCTACAGAGTGATCCCAGTCAGTTTGCTGAAATGAGCAATGAATTTTTTTATGACTAAAGCTAAGAGGGATTAAAGTTTGTTGTTGGGAAATAGTAAACAGGAAACATTTCAGTAAGAAAAAAGCCAAAAACCACCAATAGTACTGTGAGGTTATGATTGGCCCACCAGTCATTTGGTTAGCAATGCTTAGATTATTGGAGAACACAAGCATGGAATCCATGCTGATTGTTTACCTTTGGGAACAGCTCAAGAACATGAA
Organism: Apaloderma vittatum; assembly: GCF_000703405.1. Lineage (NCBI taxonomy): Eukaryota > Metazoa > Chordata > Aves > Trogoniformes > Trogonidae > Apaloderma > Apaloderma vittatum. The sequence continues at coordinate 129,619 of NW_009711002.1, read as the reverse complement.
AATGTGTCTATCAAAGTGAGCCGTTGATACCCAAAATGCAGTGACAAGATGGACAATTTTGGGAGCCATGACAAGATGCTTAATGTGGCTTTAGGAAAAGGAACTAATGTGAACAGGAATGAGTGAGGATAAAAAATTATGAGGTTAAAAATATGTGCAAGACAAAAAAAACCACAGTACTGCAGAAATGACCTGTGAGGGAAAGGAGGTCGATCCTGGCTCCTGCCTATCTGTTCCGCATCCCAGAGGACTAGAAGGAACTCAGTCTCCTTGCTCCCCAGAGCAGCAGAGTTGTCTCCCTTTATCATTGACCACCAGTCTCCTCAACTGTGTGTTGCCTTTGCTGCTGTGCCCTCCCCTATGCCAGAGTTCTCCCATGTAGAAAAGTCTGGGGTTTGGTTCATTATGATGCAAAAGGGAAACAAAAGAGAAAATCCAGAGGCCTTAGAATTACAGAATGCCGTAGGGCGGCCCTAGAGGGGGTGCTCTGGGAAAATGACATGGCAGACCCTGACCCTGTAATATCCTTTCTGTGTCCTCCTAGCTTGATTCTGTGAACACAGTGTTTCTGCCTTGCTCAGTGTTTGTTTAAGCACGTACAGATCTTCAGCCTATAGGCCTTGGCACTGCCCATGTGATCGAGAGCATTGTAATGTGTATACAATTTTGGCTTAGAAAAGAATAAAAATCCTCCCAAAACCATCTATTCAGACTAGTCCTGCAGCAAGCTAAGATGCCATAAAGTTTTTGATAACTAAATCCATTTGGTGCTTTATAGTTCCCCTCAAATCATTTCCCTTAATATTAGACAAAACTACAGCACAATAAAAAACAATAATGGTCAGGCAGTTGGCTTAATAAAAGAGTCTTTTGAACTGCTATTATAACGTAGAAAAAGGGTCAGCCATTTCAGCATAGGTCTTAAAGTTAGCTGGAAATATTTGTAATATTAACAGAAGAATCAAAGGTGCTTCTCTGCTACAAATAAGGAGGCTGCAAGTAAGGACTTTAGAAGGCCCGGAGGACTCTGCTTTAGTAAGCAAGTCATCTAAAAGCACTGTTGCAGACATCCAGAGGGTACAAAATAACCCAGACCAAAAACAATCTGACTGCAGAGAGGCCTTAGAAGGCAACAGGTTCTCTCTAGACAACTGGATAAAACTGAGGCAGTTTTGAAACATAAGAATTTATCATGCTGCCTTTTCAGTCTCTGTTTCATGGTTTGATTTGGCTTTTCTCTCTCATAAAAGTTCATCAGAAACATTAAAAAGCCAAAATCGAGTGCTATTTGCAGGTTTTGTTTCTGTTGTTGTATGAAATTGAGAGCATACTGTGCTATAAATAAAAGCTTGTAAGTAAATTCCCAGCATATTAAAACCTGCCTAACAGGAGATTAAGATGGGCTGAAGTCACTGGCTCAGATCATAAACAGTGCCACCGTTAGCCAAGATGATTAATCACTGTGGTACAAAAGAAAAGAGGAAATTTGTTAAAAAATAAGCAGGGGGCAGGATGCTAACTCCAGGGGCACGCTGATTGGCTCTTTAATAATGTATAACGAAGCGTGTGCCAGATCAAAAGCAAATCACATGCAGCGGGCAGAAAATGAAATGGCATTAGGCAAAGTATTTGTCTAGCTATGAGGCTCTTTAGGAAACTGCTGTCTATTAATGTAGTGTCTATTAAAATTTTTCAAATTAATTTTGGCTCATAGAGACCCCATAAATAGAACATGGTATATGCATTTTGTATATATACACGCACACATATGGAGATATCCATATGTATGCATTATATATTATGAATACAGCAAGCAGTTAGTCACAACTTTGAAAAATTACCAGGCGTTATTAGCAGCTTTTCAGGCTAATTAAATCATGTTCACATTCTTATTTTAATTGTTACTCTGTGTGTGAGTGCGTGATGAATAATTGTTACTTGGTTGTGTTGTGATGCTGTTTTTGCTGCAACAGAATTCGACAGTCTACAGCAAAGGGAAGAGAAGAGAGGTGCACTGATGTCACATCACTGTTCCTCACTGCTTACAGCGTCAGCTTTTAAAGTCTGTGAGGGACACACCTGTGTGCCCAGCACCTTCAGCTTTGAGTGGGTTGGCTCAGCAGCAGTCGTGGGAAACCAGGGAGTGATGCTCACACAGAGAGGTGTTTTTCCATCAGCTTTGGGTTTATAGGACACTCTTGTGCCCATCGGTGTCTGAGGTTAGGCTTGTGCAGAAGTCCGGAGTCATGTGCTTGTGCATCTAGATGCAGCATGGACCTGTTTTTAATCAGGTCAAAGCCTGTCGCACAACACCTGGCCTGAAAGCCCAGGGCTGTCCCTCTCCAGCCATGCGGTCTAACCCTCAGACTGGAAATGTGACCCTTGGTCATGCCTTCCGGGCTGCTGGCTCGGGCTTTTTTGCCTCACCTGAAGTCCAGCTTCAACAGGAGGGAGCAGGCAGCGTTCCCTCCCAAAACTCAGTGTGGTCTGAAGGTCTCCTGGGGAGCAGGAGCCACCTGCAGCTGATGAGAGCCTGCAAAGTCCCGGCTCCTGAGGTCGACCTGAGCAGCTCAGCTTCTCTGACGCTAAATATTTGAAAGGCAGCGTTGCTCTGCGCCACTGCACGATAAGCAGTGCCGCTTCACCGTCATGCCGCCCCATTCTTGTCAGAAGCAGAGCAGGAACCATCAGCTGACGCGAGCAGCACACGCGGAGGGAAAACAGAGCTCACACAAGCTGGCAGCCCCGTGCCTTTCTGCAATTACCAACAACAGTTTGTTTCTGTCACCGCTTACTAAAAACATGGCATAGCTACTGAAATAAGTGAGCACTTAAGGGAAACCCAGACCTTTTATATCTGCCACTTATTTCCTGATTATCTTCCTGGAGGTCAGGCCCTTCATTTTGACACTTAATGAATAAAATGCCCACGTTGCAGGAAATGGGATAATGAATTGTGAAAAGACATAATCAGCAATGACTAAATAATTAAGGGAATTGAAATGTAGAGTCATGTGGGAATGTATTAATAATAACATGATTTTTCCATATGCTAAAAAATTCTGTCTGTTTTTAGAAAATCAGTCATCACACATGCTCTGTGGCAAAAAAGAAATTAATGTAGACTAATAGGAACTGTAATTAGATGTTCTGCTTTTAAACAGCTGAATAAAAGATGAAATCATATAGAAAGTATATTTAGATACAAGCCAGAAAGTAAACTGATTATTATTCATAGTGCTGTTAATAGGAGCTGTAATTTATGCATCTAGTGGGAATCATGTTAGGCAATTAGGAAAGGGAGTCACACTTGACTTCCCTTTATGCATTTACATATTTATATATTTTTCTATATCTTGCCAGTGTCTCCATCTTTCCAGTTACCTTTAATCCACATAACTGCCTAGAATAATACCTTTTACAGTGAAATTCTGTGTTGGAGTTCAAAAGTTGGCCTTCACTTAGGTTAAAGAAAACTGCACAAGCTTCTCTTTGATCATATCCTGACATTGGACTTCTGCAGGTCCCCGGTGCTACATGGAGATTGGGACTTTTTAATTTCTCGTAGCGCTTCACCTTCAAAGGCTTGTGGCAGAAACCATCATGGCAGTTGGCTGGGATTGTGCCCATTTCTGCTCTCCTCTGTCTCTTTTACCCTCTCCCTGCTTACCCAGGACCCAGGTTCAATTGCTTAGCCTCTGTAGTCCGCTCCTAACAAAACCCTGAGATCCTATAACTCACCACATTCAGCACTGAAATCCCAGCGATCTGGATTTTGGTTCTGGTTGGCATTGCTGCGTTTGGGGAGCATATGATCCTTTATATATACGATTCTTTATATATATGATCTATACATATGATCCTTTTTATATATATCCTTTATATATATATATTCATATATATGATCCTTTATATATATTCAATTTGGCCGTTCAATGCAAGAATGTTTTAGGCTTGCTTTGTGCAACAACATGGTGGTTGTTTTCATCTGAAAGTGTCCTAGTATCTAATCACATATTAATTCAGACTCTCAGCCATCCCATAAAATGTGGGTCAGCCAGAGAGGGTCACATCGCCAGATATATTTGAACAGATGGGTGGGCTGAGGTACAGAGAGATGTTGTGGTTTGCTCAAGGTAAAAAAACAAGTCAGTTGCAGAGCAAAAATTAGAATTCAAGATGTGAGACCAGCGAAGGATTAAGTGCCGTGTTCATCTGCTTCATTTCCAGACATATATAACATATACCTCTGATAATCTGCAGGTATCACAGTATGGAAATATTCAGCTCATAACTCTCAAAAATGAGTCAGGGAGGCTCCGCAGGGATGGGGAAGGGACCTCAGGAAGGTGTGGGAGGGGGACTTCTCCCACAGGAGCCATGCTACTAATGGGTTGCAGGGCTGTTTCACAGCTAACCTGCCACTGTGAGTACTGAGGAACAACACAGTGATAATGTGAGCCAAGTGCCCACTCCCAGCAAATAAACAAAGTCTCTTTTTCCCTCTCTGACCTGAGGAAAAACTGCCCCATCAGCCATGTCTGACATCACTTCCCAATGAGCTGCATAACACATTACCAGTCCTAAACTTTGGGTTATTCCAGCCTCATTTTACTTGCTGCATTCTGCCAAGACCATTCTTCTCACCTCTTTGTTGGGCGCAATGCCTTAGAGGGAAAGTACCAGAGCCTCCCCAGGGTGCAGTGCACTCTTCCCTCTCACTCTCTCCCCACTGCAAGCCCTCCTCGGATGAGGACCTGGTGTCCTGGCACAGCCCCCTGGCTGCAGGGCTTGCATTTTGGCTGCAGACCATCTTTTGTAATTGGGCTGGCGAGCACTGCCTCTGCTCCCGCTCAGGGCTGAGTCTGCTGGTGCCAGCTGCTCTCCTCCCACCACCCAGGCTGCAGATGGCCCCACCAGCACCCGGCAGCTCGTCCTCTGACGGTCCTCTCCTTCCTTTGCTGAACTGCTTTTACAGTACTGCTTTAATGGGCGTTATTTAGTAATGACCAGCTCTTTGGCACACCCTGCCACCCTCCTCGCTTTTCCCTTTCTGGAACTGGAAAGCAGAAGGTGCTCCATGAGGAATATTGTGTTATGCTACACGCCACAGAAAAAAAAAAAAAAATTGTTAAAAGCAGTAGATGCATTCCTATGCATTCCAATAATGCTATTTTTTATCAGACAGAGGCTGGTTTTAGTTCACTCCTCATAAATATCCACAGTGCATCTCCCTCCCCAGCCATCCCGGGCGTTGCCACGGGTCTGGCTCGGTGCATTTGTTCTCCGTCAAAATGTGATATCCTGGGATGGATTCTGCAGGCTTAAAATAGAAACATTCCTTTTTTTTTTGTATCATTGGGTAATCATTAAATAAATTCAATGTTTTACTGCATTAACAAAAACACATGATTGTTTAACAGAGTATATTACAGAAGATGGAGGCTTTAATGGTCTCTATGGATTTTTAGTTTGTAAGAGTACATTATGAAGCTGTCTTGGTAGGGTGCTGTTTTCATATGTGAAAGAAGTTACTGGCGTTATACATCATTTTTATATCTTGTTGCTAGGCAACATATCATAGTGCAGTTATTGCAAAGGTGTCTGCTTCCTCGTTAAAAATCTTCATGTTGCTCCTTAATTCTGCAAAATTAGCTTTATTATTGATCTTACCCTGCTTCTTCGGTTATCTATTGATTGGGGTTTCATCTGTTAGGTGTTGGAGAAATAGAACAGTGTTTTTATTAACTGAATTTGGGGTTGAAAGCTGAAGCATGTGCATTAGTGCTAATCTTTAGTTTCCCCCTTCATTGCAATTTGTTTTTGTGCAGGGAGCCGTGCGTTTCCATTCACTTGGGATTCAAAATCAGAGAAGTAATTTGAGTGGTGGTGTATTTAAGATATGGCCCATGACAGCTAGGCTTAAAAATACAGCAACAACAAAAATAAAGGGCTACCTAGAGTGTTCTGGGAATGATCTAAAAATTTCCTTTTAAACTTATTTCTTCCTTTCTTCAAAATAATCTGTAGTTCCTGCTTCAGCATAGTGCTGTTGTGAGCTGCTGCTATAGCAGTGTTTCCATATCGAGGTGGGAGCAGTTTTACCTCCACTCAGGTTAGGCTGTGCAAGGTTTGGGGCTTTACAGGACTGAACTGACTTATTCACCTCTCTTCATTCTCGCCAGGAGAAGGCAAATCTATTTCAGAAAAATGCAGTTGGTTATAACAGGCAGCATCGCTCACAAGTATCTTCCACACAACAAAATAACAATTTTTTTTTTTTATGAGTGCCAGCATTTATTCCCTTCATTACCACTCCTTCCGAGCTTCCTTGAGTTGGAGAGCTGTCTGCTGGGGCCATATGTGCTCCCCAGTGGCAAGGGTGGTTTTGGCACCCCCAGATGCTTCTGCAGGCTCACATGGAGCCAGGGCATGTGGAGGGGCTGCTAGCACCAGGCAAGGGAGGAACTGGGGGCTTCCACAGACCTCTGCCTGCAGCAAATGCCTCTTTATTATCCTCATCCTTCATACCTTTGTACTAGCATATTGTTATTAGTTTCATTAACCAAACTCAGTTGGTATAGCTACTGTTTGTTTTGGGGCAAATGGTACTACTATAATATCAGGTTTTAATTAGGCTCTCTTCAGTAAAAACTGACTTGCTAAAAGCCTTTAAAAATGCTGTTCCTGAATACATAACCACACAACAACCAGTAAATCAATGGGATTTCGTCTAACCTCTCCCTTGGAAGATATCATCTGGTATGTGGTATCAGGGCAGTTTTTTCTGAAGTCATGTGGTCCAGAGGAGGGGAGGAGTGAAAGAAACATGAAAGAAGTTCATTCTCTTCTTTTTTTTAAGCTGTAAAAGAGTTTAAAGTAGAGATAAGACTTTGTTATGCTCTAAAGCCCATTTTTAAGGAAAAATGTAAATAATTAATTTATAATGGGACTAATTAGTTTTGTGAAATTTTAATAGATGAAGTTGTAAATGAAAGAAAAGAAATTGCAAAGGCCAAAATGTTTAACTCTGCAGTCAGTCAGTGTACTTTCCTAAAAAATGGTTGCAAAAAAATTTAACTACATTTATAATTGGTAGCTACCAGTTCACTCATAAGCAGATTTCACCCCTGAAACACACTGGGCGATTCCTGAACGACCGTGTGACTCTGTTTGCACCCCACCTGCTTACCTGAAACTTACTGGGGAAGGGACAGGGTGGCCTCACACTTCTCTTCCAGTGCTTCTAACCACACAATTTGGCTTTAACATTTGGGCCTCTGGATCGTACAACAGCTTTAGCTCTATTCCTGCAATATAATTACTGCTAACATTAGTGTTGTTTTCCCACTAACAATTCCTCTGCTCCACACCACTCGCTGGCCCTGATAACAGCGAGTGATGAATATCCAACCTGATCAGCTCAGTCTGATTCCTTTCCCCCACATCCCTCATCAATTTGAGGAGACACTTTTAAAACAGATGCAACTCACTGTAGTCCAAGAAGTGTTACCAGGGTCCAGAGGAACCTTACTTCCATTTCAGAGAATAAGGGAGTTTGGGGAATCAGCCTCTTAGTATTGTTTGTCCCTAAAGTCATATTTTGTTTGAGCAGTTCTGCCAGTTGATCTCTTGTTAGCTCCTTTGGTCCATGCAGAAACTGCTGCAAAGGTGATTGCATCCCCTCATGACCAATGAACTCAGTTATCAGTCAGAATCAGTTTAACTGGTTGATTGTTTCGTTCATGGGAAATTTCTGTCATGGGTTGGCTCAGCTAATTGCCTCTTCTTAAAAGAATTCTTTCTTAGCTTACATTCAGATAAAATAATTAGCCAAGGTTGTGCAATGGGACAACAAGAACACACCTGTGAGCACCAAAAAAAGCCATTACTTCTAACCCAACAACTCCAAATAAAATGGAAAATAACCCCAGAACAAAACAGAAAATCAGCCTCCTATTTACATGATACATTATGTCCCATACCTACATTGTACATTATTTCACTGATTTCTAAGAAATTTAGTGCTGATTCCCAGTGGACTATAGATCCATTGGCTCTCATTGCTTCAACAACTCTATTCTTGCTGGTCAGGAGGAAATAAGTGCAGCATCAGGCTCCTCTCCCAGCTGTCACAGTATCTCTGCTCATGCATCAAAAGCAATGTTGCTGGCAGGTCAAGGGAGGTGGTTCTACTCCTGTGCTCCACTCTGGTGAGACCTCACCTGCAGTGCTGTTCGGCTCTGAGATCCTCAGCACAGGAAAGGCATAGACCTGTTGGAGCAGTTCCAAAAGAGGGCCACAAATGGTCAGAGGGATAGAACACCTCTCCTGTGAGGACAGTTTGAGGGAGTTGGGGCTCTTCAGCCTGGAGAAGAGAAGGCTCTGGGGAGATCTTTTTCCAGCCTTCCAGGACATAAAAGGGGCTTATAAGAAAGATGAGGACAATTATTTAGCAGAGTCTCTTGCAATAGGACAAGGGGTAATAGTTTTAAACTAAAAGAGAGTAGATTTAGACTAGATGTAAGGAAGAAATTTTTTACAATGAAGGTATTGAAACACTGAAACAGGTTGCCCAGGGAGGTGGTAAATGTCCCATCCCTGAACCGTTCAAAGTCAGGTTGGATAGTACTCCAAGCAACCTGATCTAGTTGAAGATGTCCCTGCTCATTGCAGGGCGGTTGGACTAGATGACCTTTAAAGGTCCCTTCCAACCAAAACCATCCTATGCTTCTATGCTCATCTGCAGGTGGTGACCTCAGGAAGTGAAGTGAGATCCTCCCTCGGAAACTCACCAGCAGGCATGAAATTGCAAACCACCCTGTTCCCACTCCAGGACTGTTCAGAAGCGCACAGGCAACTTTAGCCCTGTTCTGTTACAGCCACAAAACATTTTACCTGGGATCTGGAGAACAAGGGGTTTTTTCCATATTGTCAAGGAGATGTATGTCTGTGAAGACAATACATATTTCTGGTTACCACCAATTTTTATGGTCTGTAGAATATCCTACCCTATCAACTCAGCTTTTCAGGGCTTTACGGGGATTTGTGGATGAAAAAAATCTCCCTGACCAGGAAGAGCTGTGTTACCAAGTTCTATTTGCTACCCACTTCATTTAAAAAAAAAAACAGAAAGTTTTACTCTAATAAATTCTCTGCTTCTCCACTGATTCTCTGGATGCCCACAATTCTTAGAAAACCCAAGTAGGCAGGATCAGGATAATTTTGTTTCTCCAACATGATGAATCTGCCAGCCCTGTCTGTTGCATTTCTGTGAATCTTAGTCTCCCAGAACCAGAGCCAAATTTGACACCTGCTGCCAGCCAACGCCTGATAGTTGGAGGTTTTTTGGCCAGCACTCTTCAAAACATCTTAATGCCAAGTGCAGAACCCTCTACAAAGCTGAATATGAGAAATGTATGGACTGAATTGTTTCCCAGCATTTCTCTGAGCAGCTCAGTAAGAATACAGTTTTGGGCTTTCTTGCTGGAGACCAACAGCAGGGCCTCACAGGCTCATATCATGATGGTTTGGTCTTGCCACTTTCATTTCAGTTTGAGTTGCCAGGAAAAAAAAAAAAAAAAAGGAAAGAAAAGAGGGAATGCTGAGCCAGTCTGCAGCTTCAACCATGGGCTGCTTTGTTGACATCCATTCTCCTATATTGTCAAATATGGCATTTCTTGGCCCTTGCTTGTCTTGTCCCCCATTTAGTTATCATCTCTCATTGAGGATGCAGAGGCGGATGATGCCTGTGATCAGCTTGATTCTTAAATGTGCCATAATACTGCTATTAAAAAAAAGATGAAAATAGCAAATACACCTAGCAGCAGCTGGACTGCCAAAATATTATTACACAATCTTAGTGAGATTAATACTATTTTGATAGTCAAAATTAAGTCATTGTTTCCTTGTATTGTCTTCTCTGCCTGCATTCGTCTCGAGTTTTATCTCATGTGCTTAGACTGCCAGTGCTTTGGGGCACAAGCTGCTCTTTCAGTTTCTGTGTGGGGCACTTTGCTGAGCAGGTCCAGACCAGGAGTCTAGACCATGACTAGGCATTTACACCTCTCATTCACTTTTATCATGTAGTTTTGGATCTCAAAGTGAGATTATTTGCAGAGACCTTGTGTTCCTAGCTGGGAGTGACTCTTCATCTTGGCACCTCAACATGGCTTGGAACAGCCTGGAAGGGAACCTTTCCTAGAGAATGATGGAAAAATCCAGGACCTGTTGGCTTGTCCACCCACTGCCTCATTCTTTGAAGGACAAAGTTGAGCCTCATTTGAAATTGTTTCCTAAATTTGAAAGATTCTCAGAGTTCCCAAATCTTAGGTCCCTTTGCCAAGAATTTTATATAGCTTCACTTCTCATGAGGCATTTCTTCCCACTGGGCTCTTCCCACCTTACCCAACTATCACACCTTCAGGATGGAGTTCCTTGAAGCCTCTTACTCTGTCTTGTGAAGGTACAGAAGTGAATTTTTAAAACTTGTATGTCTGTGGAAAAAAATTACAATCGCTTCACCACCCTACAGCATTCATGCTTCTGAGAACTTTCAATAAAAAGCAGACACAATGCACGTTCGGCACTGAAAATGTTGTGTTTAGATTATGTCACAACGTGCAGATAATTTTAGAGACTTCTGCAGATCTCACATCTATCTCCAACTATATTAGCTTATCCTTCTACTTGCTTTCTTACCAAAAAAACCTCAGTTCACTCATGACAAAGTAAGACCGTGAGTTGTCATTTAATACGTATAGGATTGACGCATTCAGGTGATCCCCCAAAATTGCTCAAGTCTGAAGTGGTTAGAAGTGCTTCTGGTCTGAAGTGGTTAGAAGCCAGTTTATTCCTATGCAGACTTGTCCGGGTAAATTGTGTACATTATTTCTATTTCCCACGGGTTACTAAAGACTGTCTTCCAGACAGAGTCCATTTTCCTCTGTTTGCAGAGGTGCTCAGTCCTACTTCCTAATGCTATGTTGACTCGTTTACTTCTCCGGGTCCTCAATTCCAGTTGGTAATGCAAAGGCCAGTGCAGATAAAGCTGTCCCCCATTATTCTTTGGGTAAGATTTCTCCTCCCACATCTGGATTTTAAATGCGGCTTGTTCATTACCAGGAATGGGCTCTCTGTGGACTGGCACTTGGAGGAGAGGGGCCGCTTCCTTGGCACTAGCTGTGGTTTTTCACAAAGAGTTTTCCAACGCAGACTCCATGACCCGCCTCCCCTCCCTGCTCAGTTGGAGCCCAGTGCTCCAACATACCTCACTGGTGAGGTACCAAGTGGGAGATGTCCTCCCCGTGGCAACCTTACTGCTGGTGCTCCTGAAAGGGTCTGGATGGGAATGGTGCACCTGGGACCACCTCAGGTGTTGCTGCTGTAGAGGAAACCAGTGTCTCCTGCACCAGAAGCTTGCTCCTTGAGCAAAATCTGTGGGGCCAGCCCCTCTTCAAGAACCGCAGTTAGTGTCAGGTAAGTTACCTTCTTTTCCCCCTCATTCAGTAATTAGACATCCCAATTATGTAGTTTAATCTAATTAAAGTAATGATGCAATTATGCAATAATTGATACATAATCGGCATGCAAAAACCTGTGTAAGTTTTATTTAACCAACAGAGGAAATTCTAGATGAACCTTTTCAGTCTCTTAAAAGTATATAATTTTAGCAGCTAGTTTGAGAAAGGGATTTTGCCTACTCAAGCATTTTTAAATCTTTACTGTCACTAGTAAAATTACTTTGTTTTTCCTATTTGTGGGCATTCAACTTCCGTTGACTTCAACAGGAGCTATCTCTAAGCACCCCACAGGCAGAAGTAAAGCTCAGAGCCTCTGACAGACTCACCACGAGTATCTCATCCAAAGATGGCAAAGTGTTATTATAAAGCCATTTCAGGAATGTTTTGGGTTGCCTGCTTGTTAGAGAGGATTAAAAAAAATAAATCTCATTGTCAACTGCAAGAGAAGACAGGTCTGTAGTGCCTGTACTGGTACTTTTTCAGCAAACCTTACCGCGTAAGACCCTTTCTATAAAAATTAATTTAAAATTACTTCCTCATTATCCAAAATAACTGTGCAAAATATGCATATTACATATGCATCTCACTTAACAGATCTATAAGCTAGGCGTTAGCTGTGAATCCACCCAAGGTTTCATGCACCAAAATCAGGAGAATGTGCAGGTGGATGCAAGGGCCCTACCTCTAATGATACAAACAGGAATCTGGTTTTCTGTATTGACTCATTTTTCTGAAATAGATAAACTGAGAAGTGTATGTTTCATCATATGAGGATGTTAGCTGTATCTCTGACAGCCAAAGACCCGTGTTCTGAAATGACATCAGAGACCTGAGGGCTCGTCTGATAAGAAATGGAATTTCTTCTCATCTTTGGATATTTCCTTGAACCTACTCCCCATCCTGCTTACTCTTGTGCTGTGAACTGTGTACCCTATATGGCTTTTTCCCACCAGTGTTGTGGCTGAAAGTCAGCGATATTTTACCCTTGTTTTGGAAAACCCTGTGGGATCAAACACATCCACATTTATATAACGCTCTATAATTAATCCAGCTTGTCTGGATGCGTGAGGAAACAAGAATGGCCTGTCCCTTACTTTGCCTCTATTGCATAACTCATGCCTTAAACTAGGTGCATTATCTTGCAAGATGTTATACAGCAAGTTTGTTCAAAGTGCCCCAGTAACTGTGTCAGTAGAACTATTCACAAGCACTGAAATTTCAGAGGAAAATGTGAATGTTCCCTGATAAGGAGTCACTTGGGCTTTTTTTGCTGTTGTTTTTTTGCATGATTTGCTGCTAAGGATCTAGTTTTAATTGTTATTACCCATGTGTGTGGAAGTATAATTTTGATATGATCCATATTCTCTTTAGTGCCAAAATTGCTGGGAAAAAAAGCTTTTTTAATTTGGTTTCAAATTCAAATATGATGGTTTTACTGTTATCTTTTAATTGTCAGTATTCATATTGCTAGTATAAGTGTTTGTATAATCATTTTCATGATAGACACTGAAAATATGTAAAAAAAAGCTTACAACTGAACAGTTGCTCATTCATGATGATATAAATTCTGTTCTACATATGGAAGTCACTGAGAGCCTGCACATATGGCCTAGAATTTCTAGCTTTCAGAAGAACTCAGAGGTACTGAGTGACCCTCTAATCACTGGTAAGGGTTTAGATTTTGCATCCACCCACTTAGTGATTTCAGACTGAATGTAAGGGAAGACAGTTACCTGGATGTTGGCCGGAACCTCAGATCTCTTAACCTAAAGGGTGCAATTGCTTCAGAGACAGAAAAAAAAAAATCCATTCACTTGCCTTTCTCGGGTGAAATTCTCTTGTTGATGGACTACAGAACATTGGATGGCCCATTCAGTAACAGACATCTGGAGACTGAAAGATAAATGCAACTAAAAGTTATGGGAAAATTCAGCAGGCATACTACTGCACAAAAAAACCCCCACAACCCAACCTATTTATATTCCGTGAAAGAAATCAGCATAAAAACCTAATGTCCAGTTATTTCACAGCTCTACTTACACTTGATACTAACAGAAGTCTGTAATATAGCTCACAGGCAATATCATTGTGTAAATTTCCCACCAATCTTTGTCTTCCTTGTTTTAGCCATGAACTAACCCATATTTGAGATAGGAACTTGCGCTGAATTTGCCAAGAGTTTGGTAATTCTGACGGGCCAGGGACTACTGTCTTTGGTCAAGATACAATAGCAGCCGAAGTACAGCTGATCTCATGCTACTGAGAGTGATTTAAAGAAAAATCTTTGAAAGAAGTATAACTGCCTGAATTACTACTCTTTTATATGTTTTTAAATGGGAATGTAAAGGCCAAGGGCATTTTTTCCTATTTAATACTATTAAATCCATCATTAAATCTCTCACTGAACACTGGGTGAGTTTAATGGTGCCCTTAAGTGCCGATGCTGATGCTTGACTGTGTTAATATTGTTGTATATACAGTTACAATAAATAACACTTAGCTAAGGTAGTATTTGCCACCTTATTGGGTATATCAGTACAAATAGCTGTACTAATGAGATTAAGCATCAGAAACCAATGGTGATGTGAAGCTAGGCACTGGGGCTAAAATATGGATAGGGATTCAACACGCGGAACCTATCAATAAAGTCAAACAGACTGCTAAAAGCTTTACTGCTAGTTGCCATTAAAGGATTAATTTGAAAGTACAGTTTTTATCTTTTCTCATCTCACTTTATAACACAGTCTGTCTTAAAACTTCAGTCTGTCTTGCGCATGGGAATTTTGAGTGTTTCTGTTTCCTGAGCAAGCGATAAAGATCCCTGGCAGGCTACTCAGCTGTGCCTTGCTGTAACCAGATGTACTGGTTTGACCCTGACTGGTGGCCAGGTGCCTACCACAGCTGCTCTGTCACTCCCCCTTCTCAGCTAGACAAGGGGAGAAAATATAATGAAGGCCCTATGATTTGAAATAAGGACAGGGAGATGACCCACAGCTACTGCCCCAGGCAAAACAGACTCGATTTTGAGGAAATTAGTTAAATTTATTAACAATCAAAATCAGATAAGAGTAATTTGAAATAAAAACAGATCTTAAAAATAACACCTTCCCCCCACCCCTCCCTTCTTCCCAAGCTTAACATCATTCTCAATTTATCCACCTCCTCCCCTGGAGCAGGGCAGGGGGACGAGGAATGGGGGGTGCAGTCAGTTCGTCGATGTTGTCTCCACCCCTCCGTCTTCCTCCCTGGGAGTACTCCTCACCCTTCCCCTGGGCCATTGTGTGGTCCCTCTCACAGGAGACAATCTTCACACACTTTCTCCAGTGTGAGTCCTCTCACAAGACACAGTTCTTCACAAACTGGCCCAACGTGAGTCTCTCCGTGGGGTGCAGTCCTTCAGCGGAAACTGCCGTGATGCCCCTGTGGCATCACAGAAGTCCTGCCAGCCAGCCTACTCCAGCGTGGGCTTCTCTCTCTCCACGGGCTACAGGTCTTGGCAGTAACTGGCTCCAGGACAGGCTTCCCATGTGGTCACAGCCCCCTTCAGGCATCCACCTGCTCCAGTGTGATGTCCTCCACAGGCCATAGGTGGATGTCTACACCCTGTCACCTCCATGGGCTGCAAGGGAACAGGCTGCTTCAACATGGTCTTTACCACGACCCAGGTGAATCTCTGCTCTGGCACCTGAAGCTCATCCTCCCCCTCCTCCTTCTTCACTGACCTTGGTGTCTTCACATATTCTCACTCCTCTCTCTCTCTCTCTGCCAGTTGTTGTGTGGCACAGTTCTTTTTCCCCGTTTCTTAAATATGTTTTCACAGAGGTGTTCCTATCCTATCATCTCAGCCTTGGCCAGCGGCGGATCCATCTTTGGAGCTGGCTGGCATTGGCTCTTTTAGACCTAGGGGAAGCTTCTAGCAGCTTTTTGCAGGAGCTGCCCCTACACCCTGCCCTGCTTCCAAAATCTGGCCAGGCAAACCCAATAAACTGAAGTTCCCTTCGTTTGAAGTAATTCAGCACTGAGGGTGAACCAGGTTTGTACCACTGGTTTTTTTATGTCTGGGGTTCTGAACACAGAATTGCAGTAGTTGAGTCCCCTCTAGATAATTTCTCCTCTCAGCATACACCGGTGAGATGGAATTGCCTTGCCCATGCAGATTACTTTAAGGTGCCTGGCATAATTCCAGGATTCCATTTTTCTCACACAAAAAGTATTAAATGTTCATGATTATGGTACTCTTTTACCATTGTGGTAGTCTCTAACTGTCTCCATTTCATTTTGAAGGAGTCTTCTTTTTTTATTCTGGTAGATAAAAAGCTCTATGTTGTGATCTTTCTTCTGGTGGGATTCTACGTATACTAAATCTTTGCATGATATACCCACTGCTTAGTTTTACTAAGAAACTTTTTCAAAGTAAAAGAAGAACTGACCTAAAGGACTACCTTTAATCAACAGAGGTGAAATCCTCTCCTGAGTAGCGAAGTCATTGAAGGCATAAGTGGGAATTAATTGATACATAGACATTATGTGGACCTTCTTATTGCAGTGATTTGCAGTTTGATGGTTCTCATGGAGAGAACTAATATTTGCTGCCGCAAAACAACCTTTCATGACTTCTAATATTTTAAATCTCCAGTGCTAAGACAGCTGCTTCTGATAGTCTGCTCTCTAAAAGATAGGTAACATAAATAAAAAGTGGTAATGGTATGTCCTGTTTCCTCTTTCTTTATGTATTACTTTAATTTTCCCATTCGATTTCTATGAGGTTAAAAAATAAGAAAATGTATACATTAAATGACAGCAAAAGAATGTTAATTTTACTGTGAAGTGGATAAGTAAATTGTGTAGTTAAGAGCTCAAAAATAAACAAGCATTTGTAACCATCTTACTTCTTTGCATGCCTCTGTCACAATGCAGCCTGTAATTTCCCCTACTGTTTGCTGGCAAGCATCTTGAGGAATGCTTTACAGAGTTGTAAAAACTTTTGTTAGCATCATTTTTCATAACATTCTACCTGTAAAACCAAGCTGTCTTTGCACCGAGAGTCTGGTACAATGTTGGCAGACATGTAGACTTTCTGTGCATATGGGAGTTTCATCAGTTCAAGTTTAATTGTTTCATAACCAGTGTACTTATGAACCACTTCAAAGATCTATTTATTTTTCTTTCCATTCATTTAATTTGGTTTTAACCAATTTAGATAAATCTAAATGTACTTGATTTTAGTTAAAGTGGTTTAAAACCATTGCTTTTCTTATATAGGTGCAAATTTCTTATGCAGAGACTACCTACAGTAACAAATAAGATCCTAGAGTTACTCTGTTTCTTAATGAAATAAACGGTATAATGAATGAAGCCAGAACACGTGCTTTAGGAGCAGAGTTAAGTCTTCAGTGTGTATTTTCATACCAAGTGAAGTCACAGAATGTCATTTTCACCCTCAGTACCATTTGTGCCAGGACGGGGATTTTCTTAAGGGATTTTCTGACTCAAGATTCTTTCAACCTTAATTCAAGTTTGATGTGTTTTACCTTGTAATAATAGTACTGTACTTACAGAGATTACAAAGTTGCTGGGATGCTTAATTCAGGTTTCCAAAATAACATGCAAATGAAAGCCAGTGTGTACAATAAGCACTGAATATTGTTTCAGGGCTTAAAGCAGACAGAGCTTGAGGCAGTGATAGCTTTGAAGAACTAACTTAATAGAAACACTAGATAAGTGTGAATTGCACAGCTAGAAAATGGTCTCCTTCACAGCTCCATGTGCATATTTTCAGCTAGGGAGAAGCACAATATAAAGTTGGTTTTAAGAAGAAATGCCAGATTTTCTGGGGACAACTGGGGCAATCAAATGGGCTCTCCCTCTCTCTGACAGCTTCCCAAAGACCACCCCATGTGTAAGCACGGAGAAGTGACAAGTACTGTTTTGTGCTCAAGGCACCAGACTCCCAAGAACACGGTGATGAGCAGCAGCAGCCCAGGTGGGCTCCCTGCGGGTGGAAAATGTCCTTACAAGGGCTCCCAGAACCTGCTGCTGGCAAGCTGAACATTTTTCTGCACAGCAGCAAGGGACTGGCCTCAAGCCCTCTCCTCACCCTTTTCAGTCTCTTCAGGGTGCAGATCTGGATCTTTTTTCCAAGTCTGCCTCAGGAGCACCTGCAGCCTGTGAAGTGCAGGGACTGCAATTGTGCCGGCTCTTCAAGCTGGGCCACTGCCCCCTGGGCTCACGTCGTGATTGGTCCCATCACAGGACTTCTCTTGTAAACATCCAAAGCAACCTGCAGAGTAACGTAAAAAAATACTCTGTGTGTACCTGCTGATTTGTTGCTTTGACTCTGCAAAAGAGATAAAAATGATTATAACAGGAGCCCAGTGTGTTCTGCTTACCAAACCCTCTACTGTGATACAAAAGGCCCTGATTATCTGCATTTTCCTCAAAAAGCCATGCCAATACTGGAACATCGCAGCAGGAGTTGTGTCTTATCACTTTCCGGGCTTTATTTTTGCCTCTGCTCTCAGCAATAAAATTTTCAGCCTTGTTGCATCTAGTTTACATCGACCAGGGTTCACAGTGTGCACGGATGAGAGTCTCAGAAGTGCTTGAGGGCCCTTGGATGGAGAGTGCATCCCCTTCTCTACTAAATTCTTCAGTTATTTTGAGGAGTCTTCCAGTACATATTTTCTTCCTCTTTTCCTGTCCATATGTTTCTAACACACATTTTGGACAAAATCCCTCAGAGATCTAACACTGGAAGATGTCAAAAAGAAAAGGAAATCGCTTCACCCATCTAAAGTACTGTCAGATGATCTTGTCCACTAAAGATTCTGCCAATTCAGAGATCACTAAATTCAGCAGTTCAAGGGGCAGTAGTAGTTTTGAGGAGGTTCAACTACATCCTTGGTAAAAGACAAAATAACCGTAGTAGAGAACTTCTACCATTGCACTGTGAAAGCTTTGTTTATGAATCATTTTTTTACTGCCGATTAAGTCCCAAAGTTATTCAGTAACTTATCTAAGCAGATCTATCCTCTGAATCTCTTGCCGTTTGTGCTGACATTTTTACCACTGTGAAAGTCAACAAACCCTACTGTTCCTGGAAGGAAAACAGCCTAGATGTGCATAATGCCATCTACATACTACAAGACAGTGCTCATCCCAGAGAGATTATAACCTACATATACACATGGTTAAAAGGAAGTGCTGTTAATTCACTTTTCCAAGTGCAGCAGACTCTGAACAGCCTTTTACATTGCAAAGAGCCTTGAACTAGGCCCACCAGCCTCTGACTCCAGCACCAAGCTCCACTTTCCACCTTGTTGGATTTTTTTCTGGTGTGGATGGATGATTCTTCCGGAGAATCTGGATTGTTTACCTGAGGAGCCCTAGAGGGAGGAGGATGTTTGCACTTGGGTCCCACTTCTGGCTGGGGCTCATTCCCTCGACCCTGGGGTAAGGATGACAGTACAGACACCCTCTTTCCTTTACACCTACCAGGGGATGGAGGGCATGTGCATTACTGAAGACAACAGGAGGCAAAGAACCACCCTGGGTAGTGACTGTGCCTACACAGACCTGCTGGAATAGTGTTCTGCACACCCCTGTCCTGACTCTAGGAATTGAAGCTGGAGGACTGATGGAGAGCACGTCAGCTCACCTCTGCTATCCAGCTGCTCTTCCAGGTTGAGATAGAATCCAAATGTGACTTTTTAGAAGAAAAATATGATAACCAGCCAAATAACCTTCTCACTAACTAGAACATTACAACTGGAAAACCTAATTCTGGGTTGTCTCCGTATTTAAGGAAGACATTTTAGATGATCACAGATGACCTTTCTGGAACAGCAATGTCTTCTTAATGTGAAGGTATTAAAAGGTTATAATAAGTATATATGTTTCCAAGAAATATCAGGAGGGTAGGGAAGAGGACCTTATGTGTGCTTGACTCTCATCCTGATATGCAGATGGCCAAGATGCAGAAATATGGAAACGCTCTCAGGTTTGGAGATAGAGACGAAACCTTAAAGATAGTCTAGGAAGAAGTGTCAGGGCAGCCTAGCTGAAACAACAGCACTGCCAGGAAGTCCTCTCTGAATTCTCTCTCAGCTTGTGTGTATGACTGTAGCAACTAGAGATGCCCAGCCAGATCAAGTTCTCTGTGCTGGGTGTCATACAAACATGCAAGAAATAAAGCTTTACTCCAAGGAACACAAGGCCAGACTCAACTCCTGCAGTTGGATGCACTTTAGGACTGAGTACAATAACCTGGACTCCATCTCTAGACAGTATAGCAAGTGACTTCCAGAGGCTGCTTCAGACTTTAGGTCCACTGATATGCCCCATGCTGGAGTCTGTCTTTCTGCTTACAATGACAAGAGTGTCAGGCAGATGTCTTCATCGTGTTGACTTGTCAGTTAAATCCCCAAGGTTAATTGTGGTGCATCTGGACCTTATAGAATCAAAATCAGCATGGTATAACTGTGAGTGACAGATTGCTGATATATAAAGAAAGAACCATCCCTTTCTCTTAATCACTGCTTTTGTGGTCAGTACCTAGCATTCACATGTGAATACAAGTGGCTCACATGTTTTCTTGAGTTACAAAGCCTGTATTGTGAGACATAAATGCTGGGGATTTTGATGGACTGAAAAAGAAGTTTCAAAATAAAGAACAAGAATCTCACTCAGGTACATTTCAGGTGTGAGTCTGAATGATGTATTTTATCACCCAGTCTGACTAGCATTCTGACCTGTGTAATGAGCCAGTTAACTGCAGCCACTTTCCCCTGTTTTGAGCCCATTATCTTATGTTTGACTGAAGCATGTCATTCAGAACAGCATCCTTTCTTGATCTTAAGACTTCAAGAGGTGAGACAGGCATTTCCGTAGCACTATGTCCCAGCAGTGAACCACCAGGTCATGAGAAGTTCTTTTTTCCTAGCTTCAGTTTGTCTTTTTATCCTTCTATCTGTTGGCTCATGATGCGAGAAGTTAGTAGGTTTCATCTTTCTCTATTATTGTGAACAGACAACATTTTCCACTGAGACTCATTTGGAAATTTTGTATACATGAATTCTTATTAAGCAACCTTGATTTTTTCAGTCACCATTCGTGAATCCTGTTGAATATGTTGGCACACTTGACAGTTGGCTACAAATAAGTTTTCCACAAGTCATATTGAGGCGCTTTTTTTTCCCTATGAGGACACTTACACAAATCAGGCATAGTAGCTCTTGGTCTAACAGGGCTGATCTCTGCAAATATCTGTGATTTTTTACTTGTTCCTTTTTTTACATCAAAATTTTCAGCATTTTTGAAGAAATGTGATCTATGACTGTTCCAACATTTGCTTCAGCAGTTTTACTGTGCTCCTTACTTCTCCATTTTCAAATGACGGAATGAGCTCTTTGCGGAAGAGCATGAGATATCGGGAGATTATTTTCAGTTGTTTGTCCTCTGGTGATCTCTACCTCATTCCTGGGTCCATTGGCTCTGTTTACCAAGTATATATTCTATTCTTCGTTTGTGGACATGGGTCTGTCTGTGTTCAACTCTCTACACCTCTATACTCTTAGCTGAACTGGTCTCTGTCAGCTTCAACACTCACATTGTGCCACTATACTACTTCTAGAAAACAAACCAGCAAGATTTAACATCTTTCTGTCAATTCAGATCTAGAAGACATACGATGCAACCTTGAGAACAGATGGTTGAATTCACATACACTGAAGCATGCAGTGCTACACTGATTTCTTAATCTCATTCAGAATAAATGACTTGTATACCAACAGATTCCCAAGTTGTCAGAGCATCATAAACAAAATTGTTTGCTAATTGCAGTCAGCTACATCCATGCAAAGTTGTCCAGGAAGGATTTACAGGCTGCTTTGCCTTGCAGAAACTCTCTGTGCTACAGCGAGGAAAAGGCAAGGAAAATCCTTGCCTTAATGCTCAGCTCCACAGTCTGAAGTCCCATCCTGGCATAATTTTCACCTGTAAATTGAGCACATTTCATCTAATATCATTAAGAAACTGCAAGTGCAAATCATTTTGGAGCTATGCTTTATAGAGCCACATTTGACGGCAATTTAACTTCTAATATTTTTAATTCTGACTTTTTCATTTATGCGATCTTTTCTTACTCTCTCTATCATTTTTTCACATTGACCAAGAAGCTTCTTGTAGTAGAACAGAAGCTTTCTTTTTTCTTGTTGTGGTTGGCAGCCTTTACAGGTCCATTAGCCAAAAAGCGTTCTGGTGGTACCTTAAACCTTAACCCGGAGCATAAGGTATTTACTACATGTAATGTCTGCCTGTAACTTGTGCACAGAGCACACAGGCACTACTGTGTTACCCATAAGGTTGTGGAGCTTCAAATACTCAATTGGTTGGCTGAACAAGCTGAGCTAAAATTATCATTTCATTCCCACTGGTGGGTCCACACTGTAGATGCACAAAAGAGCTCTTTGTCCAAGCCCTCGGGTCCTCGCTGGGAGGAACCAAGTAAGTCTTTATGTTATACCCACTCCTGTCAAACTAAATTCAGGAGTATGCAAGAATGGAACTGAGAGCAAATTAGGCCAAAACTTCTGTCCAGGGGATGAACCAGGGCCACTAATGTACCTATCAGAAAACTTCCAGCCTCCTGCAAAATAAGAAACTTGAAAAAAACCTCTACTTTCAAAAAAACCAGATTTTTCTCCCCCCCAAATCTTGTTTCAATGACCTCCTTTACATTTAGCAGTGTATTTTTTTCTAGAATAAAGGAATGTTCATATAAGAATATTACATGCATTTGTGGCAAAGATGTTTCAGCATTGCTAAATATTTATTGTGATGGTATTTTTGTCTTCTTTGAATCACAGATGTTATCCTTGGGTAGTGTGCCTGTTTTTAGCTTTGGGCATTTTTGTCTGTTCCTTTGTCCATATTAATACAATTATCCATCAAAAATAGAGTAAGCACCTGACCAGTGTCCTGGTCTTTATTTTCAATAGCCTTTGTTTTAACTTCTTAAAACGTTTCAGAGCAATTGTATGGCCACTACAATTGCTTTGTTAGCAGACTACAAAATTAACGTGCTTGTTACGATCTCTGAAAATGTGATCTGTGTGCACTTTTTCATTATTATCTGAAATCACGCAGGGATCTGGACCTTGAAGTATCCCTAGGTCTTTGCGTTTCCACTTTCTCCTCACCTCACTCCCAAGAGGCAGCTATTCATCTTCATTAGCCACTTCTGTTAGCTTGCTGCCAACTGAGACTAGAAAACTAGCTGCATCAGTCTTGCATGGCAATTCAGGAATTAGAAACCACAGTCCTTGGGTGCAGAAGGTTAATGCACTAATAAAGGTTGTACCTTGATTAACCGCATCATCTCAGCTTGCCCAGGCAAGGCTGGTTTTCAGACAGTTTGTCATGTCATATGGCCCAATGCATTCATCTGAAAACATAGCTTCTTAGCTAGGAACAGATACTCATCATTGCAACAGAAGGAGAAATTTTCACCTTTTTTTTTTCATTCTGGTGAAGAACATTTAAAGTTTTTTTAAGGAAACCCTCTAAATTCTATTCTATTCTAGTCTAGTCTTGTCTAGTCTAGTCTAGTCTATTCTTTCCTTGTAAAGGGACACATTCCTCCTGCCCTGATAGTTAGAGATAAATCTTTTTGTCTTAAACTCTGATATGAGAGAGAATGTCATGAATTACACCGTAATTAACACTTACTCTTAGAATCAAACCACATTTCTCACAGGTATCCATAGCTTCTTCTGGACTTATGGGCTCATTTAATCCCCCCAAAATGAATAAAAATGTGCAAGAAACTTTATTAGAACATTACAGTTGTACAGCGTAGGACCTAAATAAGTCAGTTTGATAAGTAAGCAGCTGTAGCCTTCTTCTACATTTATCTGTCCTACATTGCTGAACCTTGACTAAATGTTGCAGATTATTTGTGGAATGGTTCCACTAACGCAGAGATAACATATTCCAGGCAGAAATTTATTGCACTCACATTTGTGATTCGCTGTACAGTGAACTGATCCACAGATCACGTTGCAAATGTTCCTGATTTGGAGTGGTTTAGTTCTGGAGATACCAAATATCTGGAGCTTTAACGCTGAACACATTCTTTAATGCTGCAGTCTGCAAAATCTCTGACCTCCTCCCTTTCCAAGGGCCTAATTTCTCTTTTTCTTCCCTTCTCCCCAGCCCACAGGCGCGCGCGCGCACACACACACACGACCTGTTTTATCAGACAATTTCAGCTGATGCCCATCTGAGCAGGTCTGAAGAACCAAGCACCACACAAATGACAGAGTCACAAGCTACACAATTACCTTTATTTCTTTGCTTAGAACAAAAAAAAAATCTGTGACAAGCACTGTCCCCTACATTGTCATATATCTCTGGATGTTATACCAATGAAGCCTAGTGAAAGGAATTCCTATTACAGAAAGCAACAGGGCATTTGAAGTCTTCGGACTAGAGCCAATGGGGAAATGTGTTTTGTAGCAGATTGCCATGAAAAAAGTGACTCCTTGAAATCATTTTAACAGGAGTAGGGGAGACAGAAGAACTGCTGACTGAGGTTCAGTGCGGAATTGGCACCCAGCTCAGTGTAAATGGTGTCCTTATGGCTATTTCAGCTCCTTGACAGGGAGCTCGTAGTAGCTCCCTTATTTCATTCTTCAGGTAGTGGTGGGTGAAACTACATTTGTCATTTATCTATGTATGTCATTAAAACCTGCCTAAATAAGTGGAAGGAAAGGAAGTAAAAAAGGAAACAACAGAAGCTGGAAAACATCAAGATATTTTGTTGGAGATTGGTGGTTCTGAATAACATGTTACCAAAAGGATAATGACAAAATAAAAGATCCTCAAATCAAAAGAGGAAAATTATCAAGTGCTCAAAGGAAACTACAGAAATTATGAGGAAGAGGAAAAAGAATTAAGGAAATGTAGTTTGGATAAGTGACATGGTAAAGAAACAAGAGGAAATAGCTTTCTCCTTCTATATTACGGGTGTATATTTGAGGCTTGGATTTAAAAAGTTACAGGAATAACAAATACTAGAGGAATACATTTTTAAAAGGGAAATTTGCTTTTCACATCATGGGAACCTTATCATAGTTAAATGCTGTCAGCTTCAACATAGTCTCCAAAAGTTTCAGTGTCAGACTCTTTGCTTTGGATGTTTGACACCGAAATCATAGCCCTGTTGTCAGCTAGTGGCAGTGTAGCTGCACTGAACTGAAAGGGATCTTTGCCAACTTCTGTCAGTTGGCAGGGCTTTTTTTTTTGTAACACAGGAGACTCTCTCTTGTGTTAAATTAAATAATCTATTTTATGAAGACAGGAGAGTAACTGGATTAGAGGTTCTCAAACAGTATCCTGTGATCACTTGCTAAAGGGTCTTGGAAAGCTCTCTTAGCTTTGTGTTGCCTTGACTTCCAGCTGAATAAATAAATCTAATGCTTCCCTAAAATCTGCATTTTAGTGTAGATAAGTACAAAGAGAGAGCCTCTGTGGTCTCCGTGAGCTAGCTAGCAGAGCATTTGCAAAGGAAAATTGTGTCTCACCCGTCTCATATAATTCCTGCGACATGTCAGTAGAGCAGTGAATGAAGTTGAGCCAGCTAAAATAATTTTCAAAAAGTGTTTGACAGGGTCCTTTATGAGATGCTACAAACATTTCTTAAATCATCATCTGTGGAGAGACAAAATATTATGAATCAAAAATTGGCTTGGTGAGCACTAGCAAATAGGAGGATTGAACAGTCAATTTTCTTAATGGCCCAATGATAAGTTCTCGTTTCAGCAGCAAATGAACAACGAGATAATACATGTGGGTAGACTTTAAATCTAGATCATACTGGTGTCCCTACTTTTTATTAATTACAATTTTTCTGAATCAGTTCAACCATTCCTGGTATCATGTGTCACACAGCAAGATGGATGGCCCTAGATAAATAGCATTGCCTTAAGTCTAGATTGAATACTATTATTTACCTCTGCATGGTACTTTTCCTGAAAAATTACCTACCAGCTAGGGTTAAAAGCCCCAAACAAAACACTGCCAAGCATTCATTAATCCACAAGAAATGTCTCATTACTTAATTGTTGCTGCGGAAACTGAATTTGGAGCAAGGATGTGCGATACTATAGATTTCTTTATTTGAAGGTTTTCCCTTCAGTAAAAAGAAGAGCCAAGTTGGCACTTTGATGAAGGTTAACTTGTTTTAGACCTTTATAGCTTGTAAAACTGGACATTTATGTATAACTGCTGAAAACTAATTTACTATAGGTGGAGACAAGTAGAATCATAGAGTTACAATATGCGTGTGAATGAGACATGCCATCACCACCACTGCAACGATATCAGTGTGAAACCACATCACTGCAGCCCTCACAAGGAGAAATGTGTTAAAAGAAGAAAGGAAGGGATCACAGAGCCACCGAGCCACCTCTGGGTCTTGTGCCTCTGTTCTCAGGAAGGAGAGGGCAGTTGTCGTCACCTCAAACAAGCTGTCTTGCAGTTGGGCACACGTGCTTGCCTACATGCATTTTTAAGCGTCCTAGTCAAGGCTTCCGTCTTTGATACAGAAAACTTTGTTTTCCCCGCTTGTGGACCCCAAATGGGTTCTCAGGGCTTCCTTTAATTAACATTGTTCCAGACTTTAAGGTTAACTTGATCAAGTTTGAAGAAAGATCTAAATTATTTTAAATTAAACCATTATCATGTAGTGGCTGGAACATTTTGTGGTGCTGAGTGTTTTGGATTATTGTTTATTTGTTTTATGCTAAAAAATATCCCTGCTTACTTCTCTTTCTAATTTCAGAAATCTTTTATATCAGTCAGTGTTCTAACACAAAGTTGAAGGTGCTGAGGATCTTAAATACATTTAAATTTTGATCAGTCCATTTGAGACACTGTTTTCAGTCCAGTGGGTGCCTTATGCCAATACATATTGGCTTACATTTTCAAACATTTCACACTATGTACTAAAAAAGATCTTGATATATTTCATCACTAGTGCTTTTAATCTGTCTCAAGTATCTTCAGATAGAGTCTAAAATCACAAGATTTGGCACACAGGAACATATTCTGGAATTGTTTCTGCTTGACCTTGCAAAGTGTTGACCCTTGCTGGTCACCTAAAGCCTTTCCCCTGATTTTTGAGATTCCATTCTTGACAGTTAAGAGACTGTACATAGTTTAATTTTTCCCTTTAAAAAAAATATTTTACCATGTTTAAATCTTGCCACTTCTCAGTAGACACACCCTACAGTTTGGAGTATTTTTCATGTTAGTTTCCTGATTTTATTTTTTTTCTAATTTGTTTTCCTTTTGTTGGCGTCTGAATTCCAAAGGGTAGTGATTAATACACCATATGATCACAATTCAAAATATTATTCTAGTACGTTCACATTCAGATATTCGTGATAATGGCAATTATTAACTCTGGCCAATATCAGTGGTCTTACTAAATCTTTGTGTCAGAAAGGGTTACATCAAATTTAAATTATGTAGAAAGCTTTATTATGTACCGCAACTCAAAGTAAAAAGTGAGAAGCATAGCTAGCTGGGAAAAAAAAAAAAAAAAAGACCATTAAGGCCATTTTTCATTGAAGTGTGGATGAGAAATAATCTTGAGGAAAAGAAGAAATGAAGGATTTTGACATGTCAAAAGAAAAGGTCACCCTTATTTTTAATCAGCCCTCTGGTCTTTCCCCGGATGAAGGCATCATTGTCAGACTCGGGCAGGCAAGGTGGGAGGGAAGAGCTCTGTTGCTCTAACAGATTGGTTTCTGCATAGCAGATAGCAGACTTCTCAGAAGATATTTCCCTGAGGGTGACAGTGGGGGTCAGCCACTGTATAACCCAGAGGAACTACTTCTTGGGCAAATGGAAATCATAAGTACTGAATAGCATATTTCACAAGTAGGATAACTTTAGGTCAAAGCCTCCAGACGTTCCTAGTCTTGCTGCCCCAATTCTTCAATTGACAGAGATAATAACATGAAGCATCGCCCTTCAGAAGAAATTTGTTCATTTGGGAACACAGTTTTACTGGTGGAAACACCTGTAGTCTCTATGCACAACATCCTGCTTTCTAGAAAGTAAGCAAATGGTCTTGTAAGGGAAAAGCAGGTGAGAGTGTGATACTTTTTTAGATCGCACCCTCGGGATTAAATGTCCACGTTGCAAATCTCCTTCTTGTCAATTTATTATCATAAATCCTCACTGTTGGAATATTGTTCAATATGTAGTTCATTAATGTTTTGAAAACAATTGCATGTGTGCTAGGTACTTGTGGCGAAAAGCAGTCTAGTTGCTTGTGGTTTTCGTTGCCTGAGTTTAAAGAACTTACTGTATATTAAAAAATACTATGTGGTGCTATTGCTGGCACTTATCAGATAAGGAAGTCATGAGATGAACAATCTGCCTCAAAGAACTGAAAAGCAAAGCAATTCTGATACTGAAACTGCAAGCCAGATGATGCTCTGATTAGTGGCAGGCACGTAGATTACAGAAGTATAATAAATCATGTAACATTTTAGCCTCAAATAAAATAAAAGACTGCAGTTTTTATTAGGAAATAAACTGTTTATCAAGAATGCTTTAAAGGTGACATTTATTACTAATAAACTATGTTGAAAGGGCTGATCCTTTCATTGGCAGAACAGCCGTACACTTTCCTCTATGTAAAAAATGCCCCAGCTCAGTCTGTGCCGGGTCAGGAAGCACTTCCCTCAGCACTAATGAAGGATGGGCAAGACACTCACCCGTACCTTTTTTCAAACAAGAACATTTTCTTTTCTCTTTAAAAAAGAATGAGTCATGGAAATGTAACTCCAGTATTATTTTGGGACTGATTGTGGATCTCAGCACGACTCATTGGAATATCACTGAGAAGCAATTCCACAGTCAGCTGATGGTATCGAAACCCAGCAAAGCATCTGCCAGGCAAATTTTTGATAGTGTCAGTGAGCCCCCTGCTTAGGCAGGATGTTATTTGCTCTTCGGCTCTTGAAACTTATCGACTCCTCAGGGTTGTCATGCTCCACACTACTTATCATATTAATTCTGTTAAGTTACTGTGTACCGAATATAATGTCTTTTAATACCAAACATGTCAAAAAACATGTCCGTCCTTTAACAGCCTGCACTAGAGAGGAATGTGAAGCCTTTCCCTTAAACAACTGCTTGTTTGAAGTGTTTAATTTATACCAACTCCAAAGCAGCCTTGCTTTGGAGACCAACTCATTCGGGCTGGAATGATAGTGATATTGAACGTGTGTCTGCTTGCTACCTGAAGCTGTGTCAAGGATAACTGCATACAAGTCAGGTCAGGCTACATATGTCTCTTAGCTATTAAAAAATGTCCTCAAAACAACACAGGGAGGAGACAAAGGTGGAGTGCAGAACACCTTGTTTGGGACTTGCGACCTGTGTCCTGCAAAGCACAAACACGTTGCAGTCAGAAACTTACTTAACTCCTTTACAATGATAAAGGCAATTTTAAGAATTAACTGTTGAGCGAGTGTTAAGCAGTTATCATTCTGACCCTGTCTGTGAAATCTGTTTCGTGATTTGTCTATAGTGCGTACTGCATTACTTGATCATGAGCTGAAATTTCTGTTCCCATACTACAAAAAAAAGTTCTGTTAGTCTCTCCAGACATTGCATGATTAAAATGTCATTGTGGATTGTCAAAAAATCCAACTTTTTGCACTTAAGATGCAATAACATTCAGGAAAATGAAATGGTGCCTAAGAACTGCTCTCAAGATTCTGTGATAAAAATCAGTGTAACTCATGTATTGTCTAGATTACATGTAAACTGGGTATTTCCTCAAAGCTGCAGTAACTTAAGTATTCCACTACCCAGGCACTCTTGTACTGATATATTATCATTGTTTTCAATTCCATTGACTTTCTAAACACGGTTTTCTGTACAACACTGTTTTTCAGGAGATGACCCATTCATGGCCTCCACCACTATCAGCTATTCACACACCAGGAAAGGCAGAACAAAGCAAGTTTCCCTTCCCAAACAAGGTAAGACACTCAACATGATGCAGAACCATGCCTCCTGCACCTCAAAATATGTCCTACATTAGCCCTGAATAAGCATGTGAGGTCTCTGGGCTGAGGTTGATGCTGTGCTGATGACCTTCTCCATGTGTATGCCGGCATCCCCTGCGTTTTTCCTCCTTACAGCCTTTGATCTTGTTCACGTATCTTCTGGCAGCAGAACTGATACTGGTGGGTGGATCATGGGGTTTCTCACCACAAGGGAAAGCTGCAGCTGTCCCTGGTGGGGTGTCCAGATGTGAGGCCTTCTGCAGGCACCTGTTGAGGCTCCTGACTTACACCTCAGGGTACGTACAGCTGCTGTGAGTCAAAAAGCTCCTGCTCTCATTCATTGCTCCTGCTTAATTTGGCTTTGCTAGCTGAATTTTTTTGTTGAAAACGTCGAGGTTTGAGGTGGGGCTTACTAATACACTTGCTTCTGCAGTTGGGGGCTGAGGAATGGACATCCTTCCCCTGTCACCAATATGGAATGAGGGGCAGCTTTGCTAGAGAGACAAGCAGCCCAGTGCCTTGTTGCCCAGAGGGGCCACAGACACATTTGCCAGGGAAGTCCCTGAAGCGATCAAGGCCACTGGTCCTGCTGATCACAGAATCAAACAGAACCACAGAATGTCAGGGGTTGCAAGGGACCTCAAAAGATCATCTAGCCCAGCCCCCTGCCAGAGCAGGATCACCTACAGTAGGTCACACAGGAACGCGTCCAGGTGGGTTTTGATGTCTCCAGAGAAGGAGACTCCACAACCTCCCTGGGCAGCCTGTGCCAGTGCTCTGTCACCCTCACAGTGAAAAAAGTTTTTCCTAATGTTTTTGTGGAACCTCCTATGTTCCAGCTTGTACCCATTGCCCCTTGTCCTGTCGTTGGACATCACTGAGAAGAGCCTGGCTCCATCCTCCTGACACTCCCCCTTGACATATTTATGAACATGAATGAGGTCACCCCTCAGCCTCCTCTTCTCCAAGCTAAAGAGACCCAGCTCCTTCAGCCTTTCCTCATAAGGGAGATGTTCCACTCCCTTCAGCATCTTTGTGGCTCTGCACTGGACTCTTTCAAGCGGTCACCTGTCTCTCTTGAGCTGAGGGGCCCAGAACTGGACACAATATTCCAGATGTGGCCTCACCAGGGCAGAGTAGAGGGGCAGGAGGACCTCTCTCGACCTACTAGCCACCCCGCTTCTAATATACCCCAGGATACCATTGAGGGTCCCTTGAAACGAGCTCTGTTATTGTGTGTATATCCCAGAGAGGATGCAGCACTGCATGGTCAAGCTCATCAACACAAGCTTGAGAAAACCACATTATTGATACTTAGTAAATCAGGAGGGAATGAGGTCACCTATCCCATATGAAAGCCAATTAAAATTTCACATTGTATCACCATAAACCACAAATTAAAATTTCACATTGTATCACCATAAACCGTTTATATGCCACAAGCATATTTCATAAAGTGTTCAAGCTTGAAAGATGGTATTGGTGCTGTTTTTAGCCTTTCTCCTGTTAAAGCAAGCTCCTTTGGAAACTTTAAAGTTCATTCTGCAGAATTTAGTGCAGGGAATAATTATATCCACAAAGCCAAGAAACCGTCAAGATATGACTACAGTAAAACAGCTTTTCCGTGGATGAGAGTGTCATGATTTTGAAGTACTGGGAGTGTAAACCAAAACATCTCTGACATGTTAGGAAAGAAAAAGAAGGAAATAACTCACTGTCTGTTTGCTTGTTGAAGGCAGACAGCTGGTTAGAGCTTGTAGGTGGACTAGAGGCTTGTTACGCGGGAGTAAGACCAGTAGAATCATAGAATCATATAGATTGGAAAAGACCTGTAAGATCATTGAGTCTAACCATTATCCTGGCAATGCCAGGTCCACCACTAGACCATGTCACTAAGCAACATATTCACATAGATCTGAAGGCAGAAGGACTGGCAGCTTACAAGCAGATGAAGTTCCCAGATATGGGTGGCAAAAACAAAGTGGGGCTTGCAGCTCTGCGGTTTCTGTCATCATTATCACCACAGGATGCGCTCACGTGCCATGCGTGCAGATGTGCATGGGCAAGGTAAGCCCCTATCGGAGTGTCTGTGTGGCCATCATAAACGCATTTCCTCACAACTAAATGTATTGCAATAAATATAGGAATAGGAGAATGACAGACTGTAGGGCCAATAATGGTTGATACTGTCTTTCTCATCTTCCCTCTGCCTGGTCATCCATCTTTCTGGGAAATGTTCTAGTAGTTTGAACTATAGAGCCATTTCAGAAATCTGCCATCCATATTTAAAGAGTCTTTTCTACATCGTTTCCTTTTCCCTTACCAAAGGAGAATACCCATTTAATTTAAATTTAGGATGGACAAGTTTTCATCTAATAATATATGAGCACGCTTTTGTACATATTACAACTACATTGTGGCCTGGGTTTTCTGCATGGTCAGAAATCGGAGTGCTTTGTGTGAGATGGGGAAGAAGTGCCTAACTCACCAGAGCCCTGGAATAATCCTGCATTACTGGCCATAGATCATGTTAATTTTAGACACTACCTCTATTTTTAAATATTTTAAAATAATCAAAACCAGCTTTAGTGGCTTACTGTGAATCTGCGAACCTGCTTTTCAGGCTCCAAAATGCAAAGAATGGTTTTGTAATTTTTCAAACATGTTTTTGAAACATGTATAAGCTAGCTATTGCTTTTCACAAAGTGTGGTGTAAAATCTTTATTGGATCTCATAGGGGATGTCTCAATAACTCAGGGGAGGCTTTCCCACAAGTAAGCTATGTAGCTGTCCCAACTTGTTAAAACCTAAGAACTACACCAAACTGTGTGGATCGCACATTATTTGGATAAATTGACCAGTCAGTAAAGTAGTGGCCAAGGCCAGCAAAGAGAATAAAAGGCTAAATTCAGGGCATCAGCTTCATCTCTTAGTTCCAAGCGATGCATCGTACCGTGAATTCATTTTCTGTCCTTATGGCAGTGTTGAGAGATCAGTTCAGTTCATTTGCAATGACTTTTTTCAGCCAGAGAAGCAACTAGGCTACAATCCTTTTCAACAGAAGACAGTTCCCAAGTGTAAAGATACTCATCGGTTTGGGAATGAGAAAAAGAGAAGCTTGTAGGACTCACTCCTACCCTTGTTGCAAGGATGCAAATCATCCTTGCTTTTCTGTCTCTAAAAACTGAGTGTCAGCATCATTAGTCCCCACACATGCCACAATGTTTTTAACCTGCAACTCATGTAATTAGTGATCTGACAGCTTGAAACTTGAAATTTATTAATTAGGTGATTAAAGTTCCAAAGGCCACAGCAACTGTAGTTAGACTGGTTTTGAAGTCAGTCTAGCAATAAAATCTAATCACCTAAGGTTTAATATATCACAGATGTAACAGAATTGCCTATTTGATACTGTGTGTGTGGATGTGTCCATCTGTATAACTATGTGCACAGTGGTTGGGGGGGATGTATATGCATATGCTGTACCTGTATATGAAATCAAACCTCATGAGCATGGAGAGGCCTGCATTAATGTACAAGGATGGAAGGAAAGTCCGAGTCAGATTTGACACGCGTGGCAGTGCCCAGTAGGTTTCCCAGCACAGTGCTGCTGGGAGAGCACATTTAGGGAACTGTCTGTTATGTAATAAGAGGGCATAAAGTTAGATTTCATCCTTAACTTTGAACTTTCTGTGGAATTAATTTGTACTCTCGAATTTAAAAGGAAGGGGCAATGACAGTCTCTTTATTCTTGTTTTTCAAAGCTTAAGGGTAATTGAATCAGTGTGTGATGTGACAGGCTGTGTGTGCTTTCCTTTCTCCTATCTCTGTCACACTTTGTTACATACAAATGATCAGGCATTATTTGATTATAATTTTACTTAAAAACATCTTAATAAATAAACTTTAAATGAATAATTAAATTTGGTAAATAAGAGCTCACTCGATGCTTGTGTGAATGAGCTTTCATGTTCAGGCATTAATTCTCTACTGTTGGGCATGAAAATCTGCTGTTAATTCTGTTGCCTGCTTTGCTCTGTTTCTTCATTTTACTGGGATTTTATGTCTTGAACGTGTGAGCAGGTGTTTGATTTCTAGTTATGTGTATGTGATATTATGGGATCAGTCATCATTTTGTTATTTGAGAATTAATTTACTTACTTCAGGAGAACTGGTGTCTTGTCACAAAGCTGTGATTATTCTCAGCAGAAGCTAACGTATCATAGTGATGTTATTCTCTACATGCTCAATTCATTTACTTTTTTCTTTCTTGTTGATTTTAACAAGCTGGAGCAAATGCACTAGAAAATAATCTCCAGGAGTGAAGACTTTACTGTTGTTTTCTAAGTTACATAAAGTCATACATTTTTTCCTATTTAAAAGGTAGCATTCTCTATTTTGCTGAGATTTTTGTATCAGCCTTTATTATTAGGAATAATTTGTTGGGAATCAAGACACTTATTTTAAAGAATCAGTTAAAAGGAAAAGTGAAAATGTTATAGCTCATATGTTTTGCTGATGTCAAATTTGAGACTATGGAGAACCAATGGCAGAGATAAGATAGGCAGTTAAAGGGGGCACAGTATTCTTCCTGAGCGAGATCTTTGATTAGCAGTTTCAAACATTTAAAAAAACAAGCGTATTTCAATCAAAATGATTGTATTCCCCAAAACTTCTCTGATTACATTAATTTATTATTCTGGACACTGAACATGCTCTAATAGCTTACTTTTGTCTTGGCAACCTAGTTGACTACTAGAATAGCATTTAAACTCAAGGGTATATGTTACTACATCACTACGGCAAGCTGATCCTCTCTTCTTAAGATTATATTCAGTCACCAGAAAAAGCCCGCAGTCTTTAATATCCCTTCACCAGAAGCATTCACAAAAAGCTGAGGCAATTTTTCAGATTACTGAGAAGTTTTTGTCTGCATGTGAAACAGTACAGATATTTTCATACCGTAGCTGAAGGCAGAAACTGTTAGGACTTGCCCAAAAAAATTAATGTCTTGCATTTCAAGTGTGTTGGATGGCAGTGAATTGCAGATGTGTATTATAGCATGAAAATTACAGATTAAAGCCATGCAGAGTGTAGAGATTTGACTGGAGCAAATGGTGCAGATCGAGGGGATCTGACTAGGCAAAGCCTCGAGACTCCAGTGCCTGCAGTCCAGACAACCAGTCCAGCATTTAGTGATGCCAAGAAACTCTTGGGGACCCGAACTCTTGAGGGATGCTTCTGAGTGACTCAGCAGCAAAATCTCAGCTTAGCCAGTAAGAGCATCCTTGAGCTCTCTGAGCACTTGCAGTTCCTTTCTTGATGAAGGAACTGTGCATTTGGTTCATCTCTCAATCTCTGTGGACCAAGAGTCTGGTCCAGCACCTGATTCCTCACTGAAAATGATCGCATGTGTTGCTGTGGATGCCTGTCCTCTCTGAGCAGTCTTCGCTGCTGTTCTAACCAAAGCATGTACACAGAGTAGTATTCCTGTGCATGTCTGGGTTATTCAGAAGCAGGGTTCCATACAGGATACCTTTCCTGCTGTCATCCATGGCTGAGCATTCCTGAAATATAATTTACTGAAATATATTTTTGTTATAGTTTATATTTGTGTTTCCATTTCACTTATAGACTTCCTTTATATTTGTATGAGTGCCAACAAATCCTGTGAGTAAAATGTGTGAACATCTGCATGTAAGGAAAAAATGGAATGATTTATTGCACCATGTTCGTAGATATTGCTATTGTGATACAAGGTTGAGCTTGTAATCTCGGGGACCAAGAACTGAAGTCTGTTTTTCCATTCTCCGGTGCTGTCAATATCAACATGTGAAAAGGAAGGACCAGCTGTGCTACTACCTCAGGAATCCAATGGCCCATGAAACAATATTGGTCTTCCCTCTGTCTTCTCATCTAAACTTGTAGAAGATAATAGACGAGTTTTGGCTGATAAATAAATGAATAGTGAGCAGGAGAGTCGTAATAGCTATACAAGGAATTGCACTGTTAAAGAGTTGCTGTGAAATAAGTTTACAAGCCTTAGAATTAATGGATTTTCAAAGAAATATTGGATTTATTCTTGTAATTGAAAGTTATTTTGACACTGAATGAACAATTAAATTGTATTGTTAAGGTAATGTTCAGACAAGTATTGCAGCTAAAAAAATGCCATAAAAATAACACAGCATGCTTTTTTTCTATTATTGCTGCAGGAGACACAACAGGGATCTACAGGACAGAGCAATACAAGTAAGTACCAACTCATTTTCTGTCTGCTTTGGATGGAGGCGATGGCGACTGAAAACAAGTGACTGATAGACTAAGGAGCCAGTATCAGGCTGGGAGAGCACAGAGCCTCAGCAAGGAGTACTCAGCTATGGACAGATGTGGAGAACTGAATTGAAGAGTGGCCATCAAGATGTCAGCTCTTTTGGTGGACTGGGCAGGATAAAAAGGATTCCTTTTGCGATGGCCATTTCATTACGTAGAGGAGAAAGACTGAAGGGGCAAAAGACTGGCTTTTTTAGAAAGCCAGAAAAGCTCTGACCTAGTTGCACAGTCAGATCCAGACTGCCAGAAAATTCTGCAGGAATACTTGCTATCTTTTTTTCTTCGCAGGCAATGGTATATTTTGTGGCTATCACACAGTAGTAAGCCCCATAAAGCCTGCCAAACTAACACCAGACAATGTCTCAAAGACCATATGGCCATGGGTCTTTTTTTGGCTAGCAGTGTGGGCAGGGGAGTGATGGGTGCTTGTGTGTCTCCTGGCTGGGGCTTTTCATTGGACTCCAATTTACAAATCATGCTAGAGATCAGTAGCACTTTAATTGTATTTAGTTATGGTAAAAAAACTTAGCAGCTTTATTGAAAGGAAAGATTGAATTGTTCTGTGAAACAAAATATTAATCCTCTCCCCTGACACTTCTGACTTGTTAATGTTGTCTTGCATATTAAAATTACATGATCCTGTCCTGCCCTCAACATAAAATCATCTCAACCAAAAGAAGTATTTTGCTAGCTTCCTGACCTGTCAGCCAGCACTGAGCCCTGTTCGCAAATTACAGGGCTGTGACTGAAAATGAAAAATGCCCTGAGCTGATAGGTAGGGCTTTGAAAGTGGCTGGTCACCCACTGCGTGAGGGAGAAGGCATCCAGAGAGACAAGGCTGGGAGATGTAGGCTATTAAAACGGCGTAGCTCTTTGCTGGGGAAATGTCGGGATGCAGAAGACAATGTTGTGAAGAAACATGCAGTGGTGTCACTTAATTGCTGGCACCGATTTGATATTGCTGCAAGTACCAACACTAAGGAAATAATAAAAGGCAAAGGGGATGAGGTTCTGTCAGAAAATAATGAATACAGTAATGAGAGGAGGAAGCACAAAAGGGCCATAATAGAGAGGGCTACGCAAACACACACAGAGGCACGAGCATGACAAACACACCAGCTGAGCTGAGGGCTTTGCAGTGACATCAGAGGCCACAGTGTTTGGCCAGCTTTGGTCATAGTTTAATTTTAATTATTTCCCTTCTTTCAACACTTGAATAAAGTAGTTTTTTTTCGTTAGATATAATGAAACCTGCTTTCCTGTGGGTTAGTTAATCGGTCCTAGCTCCTTATAACTTTCCTCTGCTCCTTATTCCAATGGTCTCTGACCTCACTTTACTTCCAGTTCCTCCATCTATCCTTCTACCCCCACAGTACTTCTAGCTTCTTCTTATCTTCTCATTCATCCTGCTCAGCAAAATCCACATGTAGTTGCAGCTGTGCTGGAGCTGTACATGGTATTGCCTGGCTGATGGCAACCAAACCAAAGAACAGTTAAACCCATGTAGAAGCATTCTCATATCAGACACTCAGACACTTCTCGCATTGCAGAAGGAATTGGACCACCTCTAAGACCTTCATCCTTGAGGTGCTGGAATAAGACATTGAGTAAGACACAGTTTTAATGGCACGTAGACCTTACCAGTCCTGTACATCAAACTCAAGGGAAATTTGGGAAAAAAGGATTCAGATGTATGGTCAGTTGACCCTGGATGGACACCAAGTGCCCACCAAAATCGCTCTATTACTTCCCTCCTCAGCTGGGCAGGGGAGAGAAAATATAATGAAAGGCTCCTGGGTATACATAAGGACAGACAGAGATCAGTCGCTAATTACCATCATGGGCCAAACAGACTTGACTTGGGGAAACTAATTTAATTTATTACCAGTGAAATCACAGTAGGGTAACGACAAATAAAATGAATTCTTAAAACATGTTCCCTAACCCCTCATGTCTTCCTAGGCTCAACTTTACTCCTCATTTCTCCACCAGCTCCCCCACAGTGGTTTAGGCGGGCAGGGAACAGGGGTTGTGGTCAGTTCATCACACATTGTCTCTGTCACTCCTTCTTCATGGAGAGGACTCCTCACATTCTTCTCCTGCTCCGGCATGGGATCCCTCCCACAGGAGACAGTTTTCCATGAACTTCTTCACTGTGAGTCCTTCCCATGGGCTGCAGTTCTTCACCAACTGCTCCAGTATGGCTTTTCCCTGAAGTCACAAGTCCTGCCAGCAAACCTGCTCCAGTGTGGACTCCTCTCTGCATGGATCCTTAGCTCTTGCCAGAATTCTGGAGTAGCCCCTTCTCCTCCTTCTTCACTGACCTTAGTGTCTGCAGAGTGTTTCTCCCACATATTTCCACTTATTTCTTCTCTGGCTGCCATTGCACAGGATTTTTTCTCCACCTTCTTAAATACCTTATCACAGAAGTGTTGCCACCATCACTGATGGGCTCGGCCTTGGCCAGCAGTGGGTCCATTTTGGAGCCAGCTGGCATCGGCTCTGTTGGACATGGGGGAAGCTTCTAGAAGCTTCTCACAGAAGCCACCACTGTAGCCCTCCCTCTAGCAAAACCTTGTCATGCAAACCCAATACAGGATGTGAGGAAATGTTAGCAAATGACTCTGTGTGGGAAATAAATTTAATGGTCTTTGTATTATGTTATCCAATACATGTCTTCAGAGTCCAAATTAACTTATTTCCCATTGCATCACGACTTCTCTGAAGTGGCTCTTGAGTCTGCCATTTGCAATGGTTTTACTCTAGCTGAAACCACTGTCTTTCTCGTGGATAACATTTGCATTTCCCTCATCCATCCCTCACAAGGAAATCAAATAATTTTAAAACACTTAGTGGCTGAAGTTATACTGATCTGTCACAATAAATATTGTTTGTCCTTGTTATCCAGAAAGAGAAACTTGGCCTGTTTAGTTTGAGTGATTCACCCAGATTTCAACTTAGAGGTGAGAATTGGCCACTCACTATTCAATAGGGAAAGCCTACAAAAGTTCATTTGAAATTTATTTGTAAATGGGAGAAATATAGACATTTCTCATCTGGTTGTGTCTAAAAAGATTAGGAGAGGAGCTTTGTGAGATGAGGTGGAAACTGGCAAAGAACTACTAGCTCTGTGGCTAAGGATTTGAGGACTGATGGTTTCCACTGTGTGTGTCTGGAGGTATTTGCATGCATACACATGCCAACACACACACACAAACTCTTACACACCCGTTTCAGGAGACATGAACAGTGCTTAGCACCTGAAATAAAGTATGCTAACAGCAGTCCCATAGCAAGGTGAGTAGCACATTCTTTGTCAATTCCAAAAGACCAAGAAAAACGAAGGGCAACACAAATTTGGCCATGGGAAGAAGGGAGAATTAGAGAGAATTTAACAAATTGGCCAATGCCAGCCTCCCACAACAGTACCTGTAAGCATTTGGCAAGTTACACTGAAAATGGAAAGCAAATCTTAATCTGGCCAAGAGTGAGCATGAAAAAAGTTGTTCTGATAGGTCGTTTCCTTTTATATATGTTTATCCAAAATCTTAACTGTACCATAGCTGGGACATTCAACTATGCTTAGTCTAGACCCAATTTTAAAATTTCTATGATACAGTCAAGTGAGATCAAAGTTGATAAGAACTGGTAAAGCACCAATGACCAGATTTTCTACTCTGATAGGCCAGACTGATGCGTTTCTACCATCTGAACAGGCTTTGTCCTCCCCCTCTGCACAGAAGTATGTTAAGTGACGATTAGCATAAAAGCAGCTGCAAATGCTTACTGTAGAGTAATTCATTAATATCCAGTTTGGCTAAATCAGAGATTCCCTTTTCTCTCTCCTCACAGTACTTGCGCTGTTTCCCTTGTTGGTGCATTAACATACATTGCTGAAAGTAGAACTGATGTGAACTTTGCTGGCAAAGCACTCAAGAATCCATATTCCCTCTCACACTCAAACAAGCCAGTGTTCACGGTAATAATTCATCACTTACAAAAAGCCTAAGTTACAAATAGAAAATCTTTGAATATATGCCAACTGTTACTGTTGGTTTCTTGTTCCAAATTACCATAATGCAGATGAGCTTCAGGGCTCCACGCACCCTAAGGCTGACAAACATGTACTCTAGCAACAGCTTTCTAGCCAGCAAGTTCATCATCTGGATATATGTTCTTTCTGAGGTCTCTGCTAAAAGTGAAAAGTGACCTAGAGATTAACCAGAGCTTCCCCCCATCCTCTTTACTGAAGTTTAGGCACCTAAGTTGGGTAGACACAAATCCTCCTGGAGGGTAGGATGAGATCTAAAAGCACCACAGCAAGGTGTTTGCAATACCCAGAACCCCCTATACAAGACACTCACTTCCAGAAGGTCACTGTCCAAAGTAAGTCCTTCTGCTTGCTTCTCTGTACACCAGTGAAAGCAAAAACTTGCCTCTTCTGAAGGCAACAGCAAGTTTTCCAGAGGTGCCGTTGCTGACACCCCAGCATTGTGTGGAAACTGAGGGTGAGGACTTTGTCAGCAGCAAATGGATGATACATAATGCTCATGTGTGTGGAATAGCTTGGGGGCTGATCCAAAACCCACTCAGCTCGAGTCAATGAGCAGAAAATCAGACAACATCAAAAAGAGCCTGACAAAAATAAGCACTTCTCACTTTTGTTTAGAGTGCACAGGTGGATTTTGGTTTAACAAAGCTTGTTAAAAGATAATGGAGGAAAACACGTCCATCAGTAAACGAGTCACACTCAACCTCTGCGCCTCCTTGTCTGCTAGGCAACATGAACTCATGTGTAGACAGCTATTAGCATCCAGCGACACACAAGAGGAGCAGCAGCTGTGCAGTCAGTAGGTCCAGAATTCAAGTTCAAGGTGATTCAAGTGGAGTCACGTATCCTGTACATCCATGGTAGAGCTAAATGAAAATCTTACCCTGAAGTGCAGCTCTCTGAGGTTACTTAGAGAGAAATAATTACAGTAAACAACATCAGCCTTATTTTTGAGGGATGGCAGAAAGGAGGGAAAAGGACTTGGCCTGACTGAGTAGAAGCAGTACCAGCCCATTAGCTAGCAGCCTGCTTGCCTGGTGTCTGTGCTATGTAACTAAGTTGTGTGGGGCAATTGTATGATTTTGGACCCAAGAGGGGATCATCACAAGCCAACATGCTATGCTGGGACCCATGTGAGTTGTAAAGAAATGTAAAGAGGCATCCCTTGGGCGTCTGATAGTTCTCAAGCATTTGAGTATTTGACTTCTCCTGGGTTTGAGTGCCTAAGCCGAAATATACAACATAGCAAAGAAGCCTTCCCTAGCCTCAACTCACAGGAGATGAAGGCTGGATCCTTAATCTGTCAAAATTAATGTGAACTAAAATATCTATTGGTGGAGTTGTGCCTTAATCACTGCCTTACTAGCTCCTCCTGATGTTCTTTTGCTTTGTATGAAATAATTACTGTTCCTGGAGCAGGGATTTGGAGGATGTACGTGTTGGATGGGATACACTTTCAGTAGCAGAGCTGTAGTACCTTACAGAAAACCTTCCCCTTGCTCCAAGGTCTGCTATCCCTTGTAAAGCTTGTGTCCTCTAAGCAGCCTCTCCTATGGGGTTTCTTGCCTGACATTTCCAGAGTACATGTGGCAGTAACAGGAAAAGTCAAATCAGGGTTGACTGGCAGTTTGCAAATGCTCCAGGAGTGCTCCCACAGCCCTGTGACTGCCTCAGCAGTGTGGCACGAGTGGTCAGTGTGAGCAATGAATAAAGTGATGACATGTCACATCTAAGCAGTTTCCATGCTGACCCATTTCTGATGTCATTTTCTTCTTCTCTTTTAAAGGGAAAAGTGATGTAGAGCCAAAGAGTCCAGAGAAAAGCGCAACCCATACATCGTAAGTCACTTTTGCATTTAAGATTGGAGAAGGCAGCTGTGTTTTTATCATTTTTGTTGGGCAAAATAGAATTTGTTTGCTTTCATTAAGATACGGCTTTTTCACTGATGCTTTTCTTGAAACAGCTTTTGAGATAATGACTAAACATTAATTATTCCTAGAACTTCTGCTTGCTAATAAGTCAGAGATCTGCAACTGAAATGATTCCATATCATGCCAAACAGATAGGAGATGATTTCTGTGGGCGTACGAGGCTGGCCTTAAAAACCTGACTTCAACATTACCTTAATGCTGCTGGAGTTTGTCGCACTTGCTAAAAATCATCATGTCACATATGCCTTTGATGCACCAATGTAATGTTAAAAGACTACAGTCTGCAGCTTCACCTCTGAATTACTTGAAATCCAATTACAGCTATCTCTGGTCTCTCACGATTTTGTTGATGTTTTTGAATTAACAAAAGAAGTCGAGAAATAGATAGGAACAGGCACTTGTAATATATCAGTGTTCACCTTCACGCTAGTGAAACAATAGAAGCTTTTACCATTTTTAACTCTAGTATACAAAGGACTGAATTGTTTTGCCAACATAAACCAGTCTATGAAACAGATGGGCTGCAAGTTAAAAAAAAAAAAAAGGAAATAAATAGCATCAGTCTCCCAAACTGAGCTAGATAAGTGAATTCCTTTAATAACTACCAGACAGGAGCATTATGAATTTCTGCAAAACCATTCACCTTTTTAATCCCATTTGAGGGAGGGAAGTTCTTGTAATAGCCAGTCATGTGAATTTTAGAGTGCATCTTGCCCATAATTTATGTTTTCTGATTCCCATTATTTAAATTCAGAGCATTATATCATGTAAATCTCACAAGATGTCACCATTTGTTACGTGGCCAAAAGTAGTCACAGAAGGAGGTACAATAATGGTGATTTATTGTTGGATGTTTTGATTTCTGCTGCAAATACACATTAAAAATCTTCTGGAAATGAGTCTAGAAAAAGATTTGACACGGTGTAAGAAATGGCATGTCCTGCAGATTGTGTTGCAGAATGTAATTACAGTGTGTGAGCATATGTAGCCAAACTTATTAAATGAATTAAGCATTAGCAGCCTTATGCCTTCTGATAGTGTGCTTGCTGGGAATGGTTAACAGGATGATTCCAATAATTATAATTTTTAAAAATAATATTGCAATAAAGACCAAAGGAAGAAGGGTTTT
Organism: Apaloderma vittatum; assembly: GCF_000703405.1. Classification (NCBI taxonomy): domain Eukaryota; kingdom Metazoa; phylum Chordata; class Aves; order Trogoniformes; family Trogonidae; genus Apaloderma; species Apaloderma vittatum. The sequence goes on along the minus strand of NW_009711002.1, from coordinate 86,561 downwards.
AATGCCATCTGGAGGTATTTCGGAGAAATGAACACATTTATTTTTGCTGCTATTTAGCAGTATGCAAAACATAAGTCATCCTCCAAAATGTTTTTTTTTCTAGTTAAGTGTTAATTTGTTAATGAGGAATGCTCTTTATTTTCATTTCTTCTCCTTCAACAGCTTAAAATCCCCTGAGATTTCTGAATCCAGAAAATGGGATATATTGAGCTATGAAATATGCCCAAATATGTTTATGATTTTGGTTTGAGACAACATACTTTGTCATATGTGTGCTATGTTAGGTACAGCAGACTTCAAAATCTGGCTAGATGTGAAAAGTTCCTCATCTAATAAGAGATCTTAGTACAATCTTCTGAAACTGTGTTGTTTACTAGTTATAGTATATTTATAATGCTTATCTTTAAACTGTTACTATATGCTAAGGCTATCCCACAGCACATATTGGTTCCCAGCACAATTTTTAGAAGTAGAAACAACTGGTCCTTTTTTGTGAACACAGAAGGACTGGTGGGTGATGTGATGTCTGGAGGCCAGCTAGGGCAGTGGTCATGAAATTATTTGAGTTCTTTATTCTTAGAGGAGTAAGGGGATAGGGGAGCAGCGGGACTGCCGCTTTGGGCTTCCGAAGGGCAGACTTGTTTAGGAAACTGCTTGACAGGGTCCCTTGGGAGACAGTCCTGAAAGGCAGAGGACTCCGGCAAAGCTGGACACTCTTCAAGAAGGAAGTGTTAAAGGCCCAGGAGCAGGCTGTCCCCATATGCCATGAGCCAGCACCAAAGATCGCCTGGCTGAACAGGTAGCTTTGCCTCCAGCTCAGGGTGAAAAGGAGAGTTTATGGCCTTTGGAAGAAGGGACAGGCCACACAGAATGACTACAAAGATCTCATGAGGCTGCGCAGGTTAAAAATTAGAAAGTCCAAAACCCAGCTAAAAATGAATCTGGCTTCAACTGTAAAAGACAAAAAGAAATGTTTCTATAAATACATTAGCAGCGAAAGAAGGGCCAGGGAGAGCCTCCATCCTCTATTAGATGCAGGAGGAAACATTGTGACTAAGGACGAGGACAAGGCTTTGCCTCAGTCTTTACTAATAGGACCAGTTATATTCTGGGAATCCAGCTCCCTGAGCTAGAAGACAGAGACTGGGAGCAGAATGCTCCCCCTGCAGTCCAGGATGAGATGGTCCGTGACTTGCTGCACCACACAGACGTACACAAGTCTATGGGATTGGATGGAATTCACCCAGGAGTCCTGAGAGAGCTGGAGGAGGTGCTCATCAAGCAACTTTCCATCATTTATAATCAGTCCTGGCTGACCTGGACGGCAGATTGGAAGTTAGCCAGTGTGACACCCACCTACAAGAAAGGCCAGAAGGAGGATCTGGAAAACTATAGGCCTGTCAGTTTGATTTCAGTGCCGGGGAAGCTGATGGGGCAGATCATCTTTGAGTAGCATCTCACAGTACATACAGGACAACCAGACAACCAGGCCCAGTCAGCATGGGTTTATGAAAGGTGGGTCCTGCTAGACAAACCTAATCTCCTTCTACAACATGGTCACTCACTTAGTGGATGAGGGAAAAGCTGTGCATATTGTCTGTCTGGATTTTAGAAAAACCTTTGACACCATTTCCCACAGCATTCTCCTGGAGAAACTGCCTATGGCTTGGATGGGCACACACTTTGCTGGGTAAAAAACTACCTGGATGGCCCAGCCTGAAGAGTGATAAATGGAGTGTTAAACCCGTTTGCCAGCCAGTCACAAGTGGTGTTCCCCAGGGCTCGGTACTGGGGCCACTCCTGTTTAACATCTTTATCATGATCTGGACAAGGGAATCAAGTGCGCCCTTAATAAGCTTGCAAATAACTTAGTAAGTTTTTGCAGATAACTGAACTAAGTGGGAGTGTTGATCTGCTTAGGAGTAGGAAAGCTCTGCAGAGGGATCTGGACAGGTTGGATCGATGAGCCAATGTCAAATGTATGAGTTTTAACAAGGCCAAGTATCAAGTCCTGCACTTTGGCTGCAACAACCCCTGGCAGCACTACAGGCTTGGGGAGGAGTGGCTGGAAAGCTGCTCCACAGAGAGGAACCTAATGGTGTTTAGTAGCCAGCTGAACATGAGCCAGCAGTGTGTCTAGGTGGCCAAGAAGGCCAACAGCATCCTGGCCTGTATCAGGAATACTGTGGCCAGTGGGACCAGGGAAGTGATTGTGCCCCTGTACTTGGCTTTGGTGCAGCTGCATCTCAAGTACTGTGCTCGGTTTTGAGCCCCTCACTACGAGAAGGACATTGAGCTGCTGGAGCATGTCCAAAGAAGGGCACAAAGCTGGTGAAGGGTCTAGAGCACAAGTCTTACGAGGAGGGGCTCAGGGAACTGGGATTGTTTAGCCTGGAGAAAAGTAGGTTGAGGGGAGACCTTACTGCTTTCGATGACTACCTGAAAGGAGGTTGTAAAGAGATGAGGATTGGTCTGTTTAACCAAGTAACAAGTCTTAGGACAAGATGAAATGGCCTTAAGTTGCACCAAGGGAAGTTTAGATTGGAAATTAGGAAGAATTTATTTACTGAAAGTGTTCTCAGGCATTGAAACAGGTTGCCCAGGGCAGTGGTGGAGTGGTGGAGTCAGGTATACAAGTGCTTAGGGATACGGTTTAGTCAGGGCTTGTCAGTGTTGGGTTAATGATTGGACTTAATGATCTTAAAAGCCTTTTCCAATCCAGGCAATTCTGTGATTCTGTGGATACTACTGATAAATGACTGTATTCAAGAAGCAGAGGCCCTCTAGTTAGAGAAATTGTTTGTGTGGAAAAGGAGGCAGGGGAGAAAGGAGGAAATGAGAGGAAGGGAAACAGCAAATGCCAAGAGGAGAAAGAAAATGAGAGGGGTACAGCTAAGAAGGAGGAAAAGAAACTGCAAATGCCAAATTTTCAGATAGAGATGCAAAACTGAGAGCATTGGAAAAGAAAGCCAGAGGTCAAACACTGGAAACAAGGAGGGAGAGTGATACAAGTAAAGGCTATTAGTAAACACCAATTTTGTGTTAGTGAGTAGAGGGCTGTATACCTGAGTGTTGCAGCAAAGTGAATCAACTTGCTGTGTAGGTGCACACTAACATCCCAGTTCTCTGTCTGCTACCTTCCCCTGACCTTCTCTGGGTTTCTTTACTTTTCCACTTTCTTCTAGGACAGCCTTTTATCCCTGGTTCTCAGGCAGTTGTGAATTGAAACTTTCTCAGTTTTGCGGGGGATGTAGCAGCTCACACTTGTGCACAAGATGCATAGCCAGAAGGACACTCATGCTCACGTACACATGGATGCATGTGCCTGGGTCCATCTACAGTAATGGACATACTCTTCCCCTGTGTACCTGGAGAAGATCAGGCCTGTGACTGGGACCTTGCAGGAGTTTGCAAGGGAGAGGTATGCAAGGGGGTATGAACACTGTTGGGGTTCTCTGTGAGTAAAAAAGCCTGGGCCCTCTTGTGTGTGTAGCTCCCCTGAGAGTGTCAAAGGAGCCCAGTTGGCGTATCCTGGCAGGGATGCTAAAATGGAGAGACACTGATGTAGGAGACCAGAAGAAACTGGATTCATTTCACTGTGAATAAGTGTTTCCTTGGGAAAATAGAACAAACAGCAACAAAGAAACCCACAAAGCAAGTCATTTTGGCCTAGATAAAAATAACAGAAAAGACGAGGAGGAGCAAATTAATGTTTCTTTCTTGCAAATGTCTTTTTTATTTTCCTCAGGCATGTTACAAGCCACACACTCAAGCCAAGCTTATATGACTCAATGGCAGTTAATTCATCCCTGGTGCAGATTTACTACCTCCATCCAAACGTTATTTATGCAGCTTCGAAGGACAGGTTGATTACCCTCCTGAATCAGGCAGTGAGGCACTTGTGAACCGAGCATTTACATGAAGTCTTCCCTCAAGACATTCTTCCTGCCTTGTCCACTGTGCCCCAGGTCCTCAAAAACAGATACAACCCTGTGACCTGGAGCCATGAGGCCAAAGGTGCTATCCCATACTCACCGAGAGTATAGAAACTTAGAGTGCAGGATGCATGGTGGTCTGTTCAGAGGGATTTCGGTATGGTAAATGCATCATTCTGAGCAGTTTTATGCATAGCGAGGCTTTTTCCTGTATGTATGAACTCCCTAGATAGACTCGATATGACATAGCTCTCCACTGGTAATAATATTAAACATTAAGAAACTGGCATGCATTAGATGATACACATCAATTGATGCAGTAACCTAACGAGGCAGATAAATAAGGGCAGTTATTACAATGCTAGAGATAACTGAGATGGATGTAGGAAAATGAGAGAGACGCAAAAGCGAGGAGGAAGTCTGAGCAGAGCTAGATCCATTTCCACCATATTCTGACGGCCTTCACTGCCCTGGCATGCACAGTAATCAGCCAAGCTGGCACTGAAGAATTGCAGTTAAAAATGCAAACCATACAAAGGTGTCTGGAGTCTTCTCCAGTTGATTCGTGTTCCTTGTAACTGAATGCTTTTAAAGCCACAAGAATTCTGGATTTGAAGGTTTTTTGTTGTTTTTGCACTCAATTTATATAGCTCTCTATGGGTCATTTGGTTACAGCTTTGCTGAGCAATTCTAAGCTTTTAGGATTGTTCAGAAATACCCAGCAATGTTTTGCTCTTTTGGTTTTGTGATAAAATGTCCAATTTTCGATTATCAGAAAATCCTCACGGATTTTGTCTAAAACCATCTAATTTTTATTAAAATCTGTTTCCCCCTTGTTTTACTAGTTATGGTCTGAAGTGCTGCATTAAAGAGTGGAAGAGAGATGAAAACTGTTCTTCCATTCTTTAATATTTTCAGATGCAGAATTTTAGTCTTTCTTTGGCAAAAAATGGATCCTTTCAGTAAATCTTGGTATTCCGCAATTGAAACTTTTTAATTTTATAAAATTATGTACAAGGAAAAAATATTTCAACCAGTGGATATGTTTCAGAGGACTCTGTGATGTCATAGAAGCTCCTCCTCAAGCCTGAGGTCTGCGATCTTCCATCCTCCTGTGTGCAAAATATGACAATAATTCAAAAATGGCACAAATAAACAAAGCACTAGGCAAGGCTCCCGTTCTTGGGATGACTTTCGATGTACTGTCTGTTGTGATGTTCTTCAGTACCTTTGTGTTTGTAACCGATTTCCAGTTCAGACTACTCAAGGTTAATCATGCCTGGCTGTGATTCACTGCTATGCATTTACCTCGACATTTCTAGTGCACTTACTTAATGATATCAGGGCTAGCAACTAGATACCTCGATGCTGTCTCTTTATTAGCCCTCCCACAATTGTTTTCATGCTGAGCTGCTCCAGATTTTTCCCTCCCTTTTTACAAGAGAATTAACCAAGATTGAGGGAGGCTTTTATAATTTATGGCAGTTATGCAAGTTTTGTCCTTTGCTAATACTCTCTGAGAGTTGCACATCTAAGCATGTGTATTTGCTTGTTTGCCTTTGCCAGGCAGAAATAGATGTTGGCTCTGTTCCTTTCATGCACTGGGCCCAGCATCACTTGGAGAATAGTTTTCTCAGGGGGATCTTCATTAACAATACTAAATTCAGCAGCTTACAAGCTGCCCATTTGCAGATTAGTGCTACAGTCCCTTGCCCATCCAGCAGCTGCTTATCGTTCTCATCACCCTGATTCTCCTTGAAGAAGGGAATGGGAAACAGGCAGCGTCACTGTTGGTCTTGCTTGACGTGACCTACGTCTATACTGGCACAAGCATCGCCTGTTAGTTTCTTGCCTTTTTTTCCTCTCTTCTGTCTCATCCCTCCTACCTTCAGAATGGCTCACAGATAGTTGTTATTCAACAGCCAGAAAACTTCTGCCAGTTTCCCCCTTCTGCAAATGGGAAGACTGAGACAGAAGGGTTAAAAAGTGCCTACAGAGAACCAGTCTCAAATACAAGATATCAGCTGGAGCGAGTGCTGCCAGTGCACCCTCCAGCTCTTAGCCCCCTGGGAACTTGGCCTCTCACATCTGGCTGACATGTGGTCTTGACCTTAAGTCTCTCAGGCAACAACTGCAACCTGACTGAGCACAGGAATTGGAAGAAGAGCCTTAATCCCACCTCACTTCACCGAAAAGCCTGGTGCAAGTTATTTAAAGTTAGCCTTGGCTTTCTCCCATCTAAAATAATAATAATTAGACTGCCATGAAGACTGTCTCATTAATATTTTTAGGAAGTGTTGAAAAATGTAGTGTTCTGTAAAAATGGCTAAGGGTTACTCATCCAGAACAGCAAAGGAAATGAGCGGTAGTTTTAAGTTTTTAAAGACAGACTTTGGTAATAAGTGGTAAATGTCCTGATGGATGCCAGGTGTAGGGAGAAGGGCAGAATGGCGTCTCTCTCCTGGTGAGCACGGGCAGCCCCAGCCCCATCACCATTCCTCTGTCCTCCCACCAGAGTTTCATCCTTGGGACAGGAGTCACCAGGTTTAAATTAGAAGGCTTTGGCTTTTGTCTTGCTGAACTGGAGGGAGGGATGGCAAATAGGAAAAGGGTCAAAACATGCAAGCTGCAGAGGAAGAAAAACCTCCATTCGTAAATCTTTGATATCCTTCTGTTTGTTTGCCAAAAGGACCATAATGGGTCAAATCAATTGAACTAGAGAATAGTTTACAGGTGGGCCTGGAGGACAATGGAAAGGGTAAAATCCATGCCACTGTGGAAACTGGTTCCTTGAAAAGGGCTCCCTAGACTTTTATGGAGTATTACTCAATTCTGCCTTTCAGATTAAGATATGAGGGCAACTTCCCAAACAGTTTTCTGCAGCTCATGTTGTGGGCATTTTAGACAGAAGAAACATCTACAGCAGATACATTGGCCAATGATTTGGTGACACCTCTTGTGGTAACTCCATGAGCTCCATCAAGGTCCATCTTGAGCACATCAACCTGCTCATGAGCCACAAATGACTCTCTTCTGCTGAGAAACACAACTTTTAAGGGGTGGTAGACAGTATGAAATGACAACCCTTAAGTTATTTTTTGAGAGGTGTTCAAGGCCAAGTTGGACGGAGCCTTGAGCAGCCTGATCTAGTTGAGAGGCATCCCTGCCCATGACGGGGAGGTTGGATTAGCTGATCTCTAAGGTCCCTTCCAGTCTAGGCCATTCTATGATTCTGTGATTCTATGCGATGTATTGTTTCTGAAAACATCACTGCATCAATGGCTTTTAATGTACGTCTGTGATGTTTCTAGGAGAAGTCTTGCAGTCCATGCTTAAAAAAAAAAAAAGGAAAAAAAATACTTACTATGATGAATGAAGGCAGTGTTTTTCAGAGTGATGGAGGTCTTGAAAACTGTAGAATTGAAAGTCTGGTGTTTATCCATGAACCAAGTTGCTGGCAGAAGAAGAAGGCTGGCTTCACTGCACTGTTCCACCTGTTTACTTGAGCCTCAGCTCGCAGAGCTAACCCCTAACACTGCCAGACTGTCACTGCACTCAGTCCAGCAAGAACAGCTAAAATTTTAAAACACACTCCTCTGCTCTCAAGTTCCCATGAAAAAGCTCTTTTTTCTACCCTCTCCCCTGAAGACTACCCTCAGTCCATGTACAGAGTGTTTCTCTGTGGATTAAGTACAAACAAACACAGTTAAAAAGTACAATTCCACCGTAACTTCCCGCTCCATGAAAGAACGTGATTTTAGCTGTGGGATGTATCAGAGCCACTGCAGCATTGCCACAGTGCTGATGTGAACCTTTCCTGCCTGAGCATGGATTTTTTTGGATTTGCGGCGTACGATGTTCCTGATAGTTCACAAAAACCCACACAACCTATTGTAAGTTGATACCAACAAATCTATTTTCTTCACATGCTATAAAGACATTTTCTCAGAAGACATTTGCTCATACAGGTCTTAACTGAATCTGTCTTTGAGGTTTAGGAAAGTTAGGAGGAAGAATGAATCGGTATTACTGGTAATTTTTTTTTGCCATATAAAAAATGATAGGCACATAGCAGTTGAAAATTATACAAGTAAAATATCTTTAAATAACATATAAAGTTATATAAACAGATCTTAAAAACATGATGTCCGTGCAGGCAGATGAGATGAGGTTTATTTGTTTGGTTTACAAAGAAAACACCTGGAAGGCCAATCTGACCTTAATTGCAACTGTGGTTTTCCTGGGACAAAATTTAGCTTCTGTTCAGTTTGAGTCAGACAAAACCAAAACAAAACAAACAAACAACCCACACTTTAGCTGAGGTTTCAGCATTTGGGTATAGATGAATGGTAAACAAAAGCACTGCTGAGGTCTGGGGAATTTTTGTGACTGACTTAGATTTTTAAATGCTGTCCCTCTCTTTTACCAGATATAGCCAATAGCTTGAGATAATCACCCTTATCACTGCAGGGCTCAGCACAGAGTTTTGTTGATAAGGTCCCCTTGATCCAGGCCCTCTTGTTTAGCACCTTCGCCTTTGCTATCTACCTGTACTCTGCACACTAGGAGAGAAAAATAATTAGCCGTGAGAAGCTGCCCTCTGCTTTAATGCCACCCTTGACTCAAAGCTGAAGGGGAAAGCGATTTAATGCAAGAGAAATCCTCACTTTGAAATAGTAGCTTTTGTCCTGTTGGAAAACTTACTATAATGCTGAGCATTACTTCAAATTTTATACCAAGTGAAAAATGCTTTTGTAACACTGGTGTTCATTTAACATCACTTAGAATAAAGCTGACCAACTTAACTGGCTAAAATATCGTCATGCTTGAGGAAATGTTTTCCTGTAGTGCACCAAAAGCATATTATTTTTCTCTTCGGCGCTGTTTCCCTTGGACTTCGTCATTTGTAAGGGACTAATTGGGAATTTTGAATGTATTACATATTAGAACTGAATATTATGGTTAAAGAGGGGTTGCCAGGAAAATCAGATGTGAATACCTGGGAAGAAGTCTAAATAATCGGAAATGTTGCCAGGAAGGCAGGCACCATCGACCCCACTCCATTTTTTTTTTTTCTCTGAAGAAAATGATAAATGGAAGCTCAGTGTCTCACACATTGGAGTCGCGATGTGTGCAGTGGTGTTTTTGCTGGGCTAAAATTCCTGGTTGCCAGGGTAACACATTTTGGAAATCCTCTACCCTGGGCGAAAGCCGCTGCAACTTGAAACCCGCCGGGGCTGGTGCTCGGTGGCAGCACCCCAGCTGCTGGTTCCGAGGAGCTGCTGGCCTCACCGAGGGATTTTAAGCAAGGAAACAAAGCAAAATGGGTCCAAAAGAAGAGAAAGGCGATTGGGAGCGTTTGATATTTCTAGGCTCTCATACCCTGTTGTTTTTAATTTTTTTTCCCACACCATCACCACGATGCCCCATCAGTCAAAGGGCGGAGGGTTGCCTCGTCCAGGGTCTGAGCTGCTGGGTGATGGGAAGAGGAGGTGTGTGTCTCTGCCGGGAGAGTGAGGAGACAAGGGGGGCGAGAGGAGGAGAAGGAGAGATACAGTGTTCTGGCCAGCTGCCAAGAAAAATAACTAACATTTTGCAAAAGAGAAATCCTAAGACTGAGGTCATGGTATGGAAAAAGTCTGTTTCACAGACTCTTGAGCCTGAATATAGGCCAAGTTTTTTGGTTGTTTTTTTTCTAATGTGTGAGGGTTTTTTTTTTAAATGCAGGCATCCTATTAACATTGGAACACTAAAACTCGTCCAGTAATGGAAAGGTTTTGGAATCTGAAGTGCCTTAGTTTTCTACTTTGTTGGTACATAGTTATATTTTTTTAATTACAAGGTTTTGAATGAGAAGCTCCCTCATTTTTCTTTTAACTTATTTCACAACTATGAAGACCCAGTTAAGGGAATCTAAAGAAATACCTGTTTCTCCCCACAGAGTGACCAACTAAAGAGACTTTTCAAGCTTGGTGGGCACCTTTTTATTTGCCATGCAAAATACAAAAGGATACTGAAGCCTAAAATTATGATGAATTTTCCTGGGTGGAAAAGTCCTACTGTTCAGCCATGAATAGCTATGATTTTTTTAAAACCTTTATAGTAGCAAGCTGATGATTTCATGACAAATTACTTTTCATACCTAACTAAACAAATTATTGAAGTTGTTCTGCCTTAATCTCTGGATTTGGATTAAATGTCAGAGTATGGATATTTTTTAACGGGGGAAAAAAACCCAGCCCTTTGGATTTGTTAGGATGTTATTGCAAGCAAGTTTTCTGGTCTTTGATTTGCTAAGCTACAACTGGAGTCTGCCTTCCTCAGGGTAAGAATATTTCCACATTATCATTTCACCTGCGGTATTTTAAGAGGGAGAATATTATATCTCGGTGTGTGTCTCAGCTTTGTGCAATCTATTCTTTTTTAGCATGCAGACAAGCTTCATCTTCCAAAAGAGATGTGGAATATATTTATTGGCAATTTAGAATTGATGATAGATTTGACAAGCAAGAAGGGTGACACACCAAAGCTATCAAAGCTAGAGATGAATCAGGACAAAGGTTTGGATGAGATATATTGTTCCTGAGATTTGAAAAGGGTTATACTTACAGATCATTGCAAAATCAAGGCAACTGTACCTTTGACTTATAAAGAAAAAAGGCTAAGTTTTTCTGAGAAAAGAAAACTGTGGTTTGATTGGCCCGCAGACCTTGTATGACAAAATAGGGCAATTACAGCTGGTATTTCTGCATGATGATTTTTATTAGTTTTGTAAGATATTTTGTTAGGATTCATTTGTGCTGGTTCCCGCTTTCATGGCATAAACTGTAAGCAATTGTAGGTAGAGAAAAGGAATCTCTTGACATACTTATTCAAAGAGGCGTGTGCCAGGAGGCACGATAGATCCAGTATACTGAATTAAAACAGAACTGATCTGTTACCTGATAAGCCTGTATACTTAGTATGTATTCAATTGTATTAGAATTTAGTGCAATTCTGGGTGACAATAGTGTATATTCACCATCACATTTCCTGCTATCAAAGCAAAGCAGAGAAGTCAGCATGAATAGTCTCTTAAAAATATTTAATAGCATGACAAAGAATGAAGAAATTATCCTTTGGTACTTTGTTTGATGTCCAATTTTTGTGCCATTTATAAAGGCTGAAGTTTGGGGCGGGGGGGG